>NC_081407.1:466567580-466850080 GCF_030272615.1 Cryptomeria japonica
AGGCACCTATAGACCATAAAATAGTAAAAATAAAGGGTGTATCTTCTGGTGAAAACCTCTCCGAGGTGCTAAAAGATGAGGACTCCCCTCTTCCCTTCATTGATGCACATGTTCCTAAAAGATTACCAATTCTCATAGATCAAACCAAAGAGATAAATTTGGGTACAATAGAAAATTCGCATATCACTCATGTAGCTACCTCTTTATTTGACAATGAATTTCACATATTCTCTGAGATCCTTCATAAGTGGCCTATCAACTTTGAATGGTCTTATCCAGACATGTTTGGCCCCGATCCTGAATTGGTAGTCCATCATGGATCCAAATTCCAAGGCAGTTAAGCAAAAATTGTGCAAGATGCATCCCAGAATCGCACAATTGGTCAAAGCAGATTTGAAAAAGCTCATAGAGGTCAAGTTCATCTGACCAATTGATTGCTCAAAATCCATTGCCATTTTACTAATGAATGTAAAGATTTTCAAATTAAAATACAACAATACATTGAGTTGGGTATCATAAAAATAACATGTGACAATGAATGGCATATTTCTCATAATCATTTCAAATAACATTCAAGTTCCTATTATGTTTCTCCTCACTATGCGGCCCATTGTTAGCTTACCTATTGGGAGCTCATTGTCATTCATGGTAGTACAATTTTAGGTGCAATCATACTCAATGAGCAACATAATAGTCTATTTATTCTTGTCTCTATGCTTGGGGAGAGAAAATAATTTTCTATCTCTTACCTCTTTCTAAGGATTCAATTTTTCTTGTACGAGTTGCATTTTTCATAACATGATGTCCTTTCTTGCATAGAATTATCCTTCATGTGAGTACATGTGTGTTCCTTAGGTAGGACCTATTCTTTTCTTGGAATAATACATCTCTTATTAACAAATCTTTCCTTGGAGGTTGTGTAATCCTTATCTTTGTCCATGTGCTTGGGGATCATTGATCTCTCCTATCCTTTCTAAGGATCCACTTTTCCTTTGTTGGGTGGTGTTTTCTTACGATACGATGCCATTCCTTGTGTAAAGTTTTTTGTTTGCGCAAGGATTATGTCTTATGCAAGAGGTGTATACCTTTGTCTACAACCTCTTCTTCATTTGGCAATGTATATCTATTATAAACAAACCCTTCGCTTTGGGTCAAAAGTGCACGTCATCCTTCATCAAGAATCCCTTTCACCTAGCTATAGGGGGAAGGTATGCATTCTTGTTCTCCTTCCTTTCTTTTGGTTGATGATGTTAATTTTGTTCAAAAATATCCTCTTGGAGGTAGATGTCTTTGAGAAAAGATCTCTTCTACTCCAAGGATTCTCTTTACCTTGTCGCAAGATATCACTTTTTCAATTATCTTGTCCTTTCTTATAGGAGTTATGCCTCTTTCTCTTGGATTTATGAACATTTTTTCCTAAGAGGATATCTCCCTGGTGTTGAAGGTGTGTATCCTTGTTTATATCTTCAAGACATCAAAATAGGACTATGTTGACATTTGTAGGGGGGCATTGCATATCGCCCTATTTGTACTATATTTCTGTACTATCTTCAACAGGTCTTATATAGGTTCTATATTCTCAAAACTAGACCAACAAAGTCTTATATGAGATGTTTCATTCTTTAAATTGGATGCAACATTTTTGTGTCCTATACAAGGTATACATGCTTAAAACCAGGTCAACAAGTCTTATACGAGATAATCCTGAAACCAGACATATTTGTTTTTATTTCATGGACCTTATATAGGTTGTTGCATGATCAAAACCAGACCAACAAGTCTTATATGAGATGCTTAACTCTTGAAACTAGGCAATAGCATATTCAACAAGGTGAGTGGAACTAACAAAACACAACTAGACTATTCTGACTCTCCTCCCCAACATGGTTCATCTAGCATGACATGGGTTGCTAGCCCATGGAATCCATGTTCTCTCCTTTCTCTTCCCCATAATCTTATAGATTTTCTATTTATGGATCATGGATCATCATTTCATGCACGCTCTTTCTCCTTTTATGTCATTCTAGTGATAGAATTCTAAGAATGATATTAGTGGTTGAGACATTTGATTATCAAGGTCTCTTCAACTAGTTGACTTGGAGCCTTTTTGTTTTTAGTATTAACCCCTTGTTTTGTGTATCCTTGCATGTGATTGTGTGAGTCAATATCCTAATATTGGTGGCTTGGTTCCTAACAATTACTGATATCTTATCTCCTTGTGATCTAGCTCCTAATTACTCCTTTCTCCCATCTTTCTATTTTATCATTATTATTTGCATAGACTCTCACTCTCGTTAAATTGGAGGCTAAATGTAGTGTCGTAAATTGTAACTAGTCAAATTTACACCTCTTATTTGTTCTCCTATTTTAGTGTGCCTCATTTTCATCCCTCATAGGCCCATTTTGGCCCCATTGTACTCCAACTATGATTTCATCTATTGAGACCATTATGTGGGCCCTATCCAAGAGGTTGTCACCCCCTATTACCTGATTGGTTGGTCCTAATTTTGGAAGACCAAGGTGCCCCAAAATACCTTGGTTCCCCTAATGTGGACCCAATTTGAAATAGGGCAAGTACTCCCCCTCCCCAATAGCTTTTGGTCCCTGAGGCTACACTTGACCATTGGAGATTGACTTAATCAATAAATTAACTAGGGAATCCTATATAAAGCCATCCTATCAATCTATTTCAACATGAGTCTCCATATCCTATTATTTTTACATTCATGAAGCATTCATCATCAAGAATTTTAAAACATTCAAGGTTGTATTTCATCCTTCAAGCATGGTGGAACAAAGTCACATCAATCTTCATGCAAGCATGTACGTGTGATTAGGGTTTTTCATGTTCATGTGTTTGTCATGCCATTACATTCAACATTTGTGATTACATTCAAACATAATTGCATCATCATCAACGATAGCAAATCTGAGGAACAGGTGCAATAGTTATACTCGATAATTCCGACAAAGTCGATAGTGACAAAAAGGTTCATATTTCGACGATAAAAAATTCAGAGCACCAAAGCAGATTATGTGCTACTCAACCCTGAAAAATCAAGCCGAACTTTTGGGAACATATTTTAAACATCTTCTTTTGCCCAGATCTCAGTTGGTGGCTCTGTGGGACATCTGTAGCATTTTGTATTTGTCAATTAACTTTAATTATCTCTAATTTTGCCCTGATTTCAAAATTACAAATCCAATTTCAATTTAGAAAGGAGGCAAACAAACCAGTGAATCTAATAAAAATTTCAGCCCTTTCCTTATTTGGATTGTGGCTAGATATATTGGATTCACCATTCTTTCAATGTATGGTTAATTTGGTTAGTTAGCAGTTTTATTATCTTATTTGGTGAAATCCCAATTCCATAATAAACAATTACATTCAGCATTCATACAAAATTCTCTTGAATTATGATATAATTTAAATATGGTTCATTAAAGGACATTATCATATCCTAGTACGAGCCAAAATAATTTCACAGTCATTAGGATATAGGCATAGTTATTATATAAACCAATATTGATCACTACACTATTAAATTAGAAGCTCTTCATCTACACATGAAGTGACATTGCACTACCCCTTAGCCCAAAGCTTAGATATAATCATCAAATATTCTATTATAAGAAGGAATGGATACACCAATTTGTTATCTTTAAGGTATAGTTTGAAAAGCATACCTTATTACGCTAACATGTTATCCTTGACACTATCTTTCTATCAAAAGAATTTTATTAGAGAATCGTCTATGCAAATGCCATAAAATAATTACTAACTTTACAAAATAATATTCTATAAGGTACACCTTCATCTTAGGGCTTCAATAATGTCGCTACCATGTAGCCAAATAATAAATATCCTATAACTCATTTAAGATGAGTTTATGATTTTACTAGTCTTTTCAATATAAGAATCTTTATATTAGGACTCTACTCCATCCCATTTCAAATCTAAAGGTGTATCTTAATTAAAATTTCACTATCCTTGCTAACAAGGTTATATAATTAAACCTTTTTGTTTAATTTCATAAGTAATGCAAGATGAATATTTCCTATTTTTACGGTTATTCTTACTCCACAAAGATTATAGTAATTGACTATCATAGGTTATAATTCCTTAGTAATGAATGTTCTTATCATAGGTTATAATTCCTTAGTAATGAATGTTCTTTTAATTCTTTTGCAACTACAATATAGTATCTTATGGAGCATTCAAAGGTATTTAATTATAAAATCTAATCAATAAAGAGATATTATAAGTAAAGCATATGAATACATAGATCTATCACCTCTAACTAAATAGTTTAATACTAAAATATCAATAATAACTAGATTTGAGTCAATGTATCTAAAATTATTATTTTTAGAGCATCACAACACCTTCTGAAAGAACTTGTCAAATTATTTCCTATTTCAAGAGGATGAAAGACAAAAAAAATTGTTCTTGATGGAAATGTTTAACATTTGTGAATGTGAGATTTTGCCTAGATCAAGGGCACAATGAAAAGCACACAAAAGAGAGACAATAGTTTGACAAGAACAAACTGTATATCATCAATATGCAAAAGTGATCAACTGGATTAACCAATACAATGAATATGGGCTTTCTTATATTATCAAGACCAAATGGATATGTGAGCACATAATAATGACATGTGTCTCAATGAGAAACAAGGGTAGGTAAGAAAAAGTAGGGGTAGGTAGGAGAAATAATATAATATTCCACAAGAGGTGGATCACCCACCGAATGTGGAATGTAACAACAAGATAAGACCACAAAAGGTGGAATTTCTCCTACAAGCATCATCCCAATGTGCACACTTCCCTAAGTGTCTCATATCCAAACTACGATGAGATGCATTATCCTAAGTCAACTTAAGTAAAGTGTAATTATATCCTATAAGAATAAATAATTACACCAGCACCCCCCCTTAAGTGCAACTTAGGGGAATGAAGACTCAAGTCAACAATGCAAGATGGGTCTCGGCTACTAGGCCATGATAGGTACCCATGTACAATATGCAAATGCAAGAAAACCTATGAAATGCAATCTCTCACAAACGGAGAAAGGGAGAAAACCTAGTGGGGAAAAAACTCCCCCCCAAAAGAGAGATAAATGTACAAAGAGACTCTCAAAGAAGAAGGACAAAACCTCAAAGAGGAAAATGTCCCCCCCATAAGAGAGGAAGGAGAAGTCAATTGACTCCCCCTGATGAAACATCCCACATCCCCAAGAGGGCTCTCAACTACTAGAACTTACTCTCAGTGAAGGGTTTGGTGAATATGTCTGCAATCTACTCCATTGTAGCACAATACTGCAAATCAATGAACTTCTCCTGAATCAGCTCTTGAATGTAGTGCATATGAAACTCGATGTGTTTGGTCTACTGATGTTGAACCAGGTTCTTCGAGATTGCAATAGCACTCTGATTCTCACAATGGTCATGGAGTGGAGAACCCAAACTCTGTGAGAATATGCTGAAGCCAAATAGTCTCAATCCCTACATTAACAACCCCTCGATACTCAGCCTCAGTCGAAGAGAGAGCAATAGCATACTGCTTCTTGCTCTACCAACAAATGGGGCCTGAACCAAGGTGGAAGTTGTAACCAGAAGTAGACTTACGATCATCAAGATCACTAGCCCAATCAGAGTCTGTGTATCCAACCAAGCAAATTCTTGTGCCTGCTGCATAGTGAATCCCAAAGTGATATGTACCCTGGATGTAGTGTAGGATGTGTTTGGCGGCTTTCCAATGAATCTCATGTGGTTCTTGCATGAAGCGGGAAACCATGCCAACCGGAAATGGAATGTCAGGGTGTGTGTGGGTCAAGTAGATGAGACTACCCACAAGCTGACGATACAATGTGGCATCAAATGGTGGAGAAGAGCACTTAGCCTCAAGCTTGACTCCTGAAAGAAAGGGAGTCAATGCAAGCTTACAATCAGCCATATGAAAGTGTGCAAGTAGATCAAGAGCATACTTAGGCTACGAAAGTGTAATCCCGGAAGGTGACTGTGAAATATCTATCCCGACAAAGTAGTGCAAAAGACCCAAGTCAGTAATAGAAAATTTGTCATGCAATGCAAATTTGACATTGCTAATGATGGATGAGGTGCTCCCTATAATAATCAAATCATCAACATAGAGCATAATTATCAAGTGTGAGTCATCTTGTCACAAAATGTAGACATTTGGATCAGAATGACACCTGGTGAACCCTGCTGAGAGAAGGAAGGAATCCATCTTGGCATACCAAGCCCTAGGGGCCTGCTTAAGGCCATAGAGAGATTTTCTCAATCGGAAAACTAATGAAGAATCTTGGATGAAACCCTGTGGCTGCTCCATATATATCTCCTCATTAAGATCTCTATGAATAAAAGCATTCTTCACATCCATTTGATGGACAACCCAACCATGAGCTGCGGCAATAGAAAGTGTTAAGAGAATGGAATTCATCTTGGCTATGGGCACAAAGGTCTCAGTATAGTCAACACCTGGAACCTGTGAGAAACCTTTCGCTACAAGTCAAGCCTTATACTTATCCACACTACCATCTGCTGCAAACTTAGTCCGAAAGATCCACTTACATTGAACCATCTTTCTCCCTTTAGGGAGAGGGACTAACTCCCAAGTGTTGTTCCTCATCAAGGAACTATGATCTTCCTCCATAGCTTGGTCCCACTCAGGAACCCCTGATGCTTCCTGAAATGTCTGTTGATCGGAAGCGGTAGAAATGTATGCATGTGGAAGGTCTTGATGTTGTGATCGAGTCCTTCGTGTATTTGAAGGATCCCCAACAAGAGAACCTGTTGACTCAAGTGTTTGTTGAGCCCAACAAGGTCTAGGTGGAGGTGGAGGACAAGGCTCCTCAACTGCTAGTGGACCCTACAGAGGTGTAACCCTACGAGTCGGAGTTGAAGGAGTCTCATCGTCTGAATCACTCTCATCACTATCCACAATGGAGGAAGGTAGAGGAGGAAGTGAGGCTAAGATAGGAGAGCTTTCCTCAAAATGAACACTCCTCTCAATAAACAACTCATGTGTCTCTGGATTTATCAATCGATATGCCTTAACACCCTCGGGATATCCAACAAAAATACAAGGCCTACTCTGAGGTTCCAATGCCTTGCGTTTCTGCGGAGGAATGCGAGCCCATGATGGACACCCAAAGAGTCTAAAATGTCTTACAATCGGTTTCCAACCAGCCCAAGCTTCAAAAGGAGTAATACATGTCAAAGCTTTGTGAGGAACACGATTTTGGATGTGTGTGGCACAACTGATAGCCTTTGCCCAAAAGGCGAGATCAAGAGAACGTGCATGTATCATACAGCTAGCCATTTCCTTGAGACTTCTATTCTTACATTCTGCAACTCCATTCTATTATGGATTGTAGGCAACTGAATGGTGAAGATCCATCCCCTCAAATGTACAAAAATACTCAAGTCTTTTGTTCACATATTCCCTTCCATTATCTATGTGAAGGATCTTGGCCACTTTCCCTGATTGCTTCTCCACATGAGCCTTGAAGTCTAGAAATTTGTCAAACACTTCAATCTTATGAACAAGAAAATAGACCCAAGTGAAGTGGGAGTAGTCATCAATGAAGGTGAGGACATAGTGGTCCCTACTAAATGAAGGTAATGGAAATGGACCTGCGACATTGCTTTGAACAAGTTGAAGAACTTCGAAAGCTCTCCAAGATTTCCCCTTATCAAACTTCTCCTCAGGATGCTTGCCCATGGAACATCCTGAACATACACCCTCTTAAAAACTGATTCGAGGTAGACCCGTGACCATGACTTTAGTGCTAAGCTGTTGAAGATAGCGGTTGTTGAGGTGACCAAACTGCTCATGCCATAGCTTACTTTCTGAATTTGAATGAGTAAGCAAGGCCATAGAAGGAGAATTTGGCACAAAGTGGGAGAATGAATAAAACCTTGAATTATCATTGACTTGTCTGATAGTTCTGATACTTAATATAAGTACAGATCCAATAGCCAACAAGATGAGAAGGGGGGGTGAATCATACAAACTTAATCATCTATAAAAAACATCAGATTCAACCTCGGTAACATATATATCAGTAATACAACCAAAACTGTTAAACATGCAAACTCAAAAGCATATGAACAATATAAACCTCATAACACCAGATTTAACATGGAAACCCAAATAGGGAAAAACCACTGTGGGATTTCGGACCCACTAAGAAATATACTCTTCTAGAGTATGCTCGGTTAAAAGCAAATCATGTTAAAGATTACAAACACATTGCTAGATGTGACTCGGTTAAGGGATTTCCCTCATATCTGTTAGGATCTTCACTTTGTTAGAAGTGACCTTGTTAAAGGATTTCAAACACTCAATCAAAATGTCACCTTGCTAGAGGGTTTACATATAAGACTGTTAAGTCCACTCGGTTAAGAGATTTTTTGTCACTTTCACAAAATAACAGTAATAAAAATCTATCTGCAACTTCACATCTAAAATGCTAAAGCAGATTCCTATTTGTTCAATACAATCTAGACATAGAACTAATCTTGTCTATCTGCTGGGCTTCTATACTCTGTTATTCTAACAGGTCTTCAAGCTTCTATGCTCGGTAATCACTATGTAGCATCCATGTGCATACACTTGCCCGCATACATTGTTTATCAACAGTTTCCTATTTATAAACAATTAGGTAACCGCTTAATCTCCTTGATCACATTTCCCATGATCAATGATAGCCATCAGATTTTCAATCTTGTCCAGGTTCAATGCATCTTTCGATCTGAAAACATTTTACCCCGCCTTGGAACTTACATAATAGTCTTGGAACTTGTGCCAGGGTATTGCGGTTCAATCTGAGTTGTAGATCTTCATGCCGACTTTTCATTGCCTTAGATTCGTTAACAAACTTCTTCCATGGCTCACCAATCATTTAATCTGCTCCAGCTCATCAGCTTCCTTCATTAAATACCGTATGTTAAGATTTAATGCATTCTGTTATAGCTTGGTTACAACTTGGTAACAACTAGGTGAATACTAAACTCCACTCGGTAGACATTCCGCCTTCATTAACCGATAGCGATAACCTTAGGGTTTACCGACTAGGTTCTTTGCTTGATAACATAGTATAGTATTAACCTTTACAATTTACAACATATGTATGATGTTAAAATAATCTAAAACATCATGATCTCATCATTGTCTGACTCGGTAGTAGTTGCCCATTGAATACCTTATTCATCATATTCTTTCCTATGTCTTTTACCGACATCTTTATAATCTTCATATCATACTTCTCAAGATATGGCAACATCATACTGAATTAGAAAATCAATTTCTTGACATCAATGGCAAAATAATAATATCAAGACAGTAAAACATCTTTAATCAGTTATATCCATAATCATCAACAACCTTCTCAATATCCTTAAGAAATGCCAACAATCTTTCATTGTCTGTTATAATGCAATATTGCCAACATTGTCCCATTGCTACCAAGGCATCATTATCAAGTTCTTTTACCACAACGGAATCAGGTGTAAACTCAACCTTTTTCCCATTCCCATAGTGAGTGATTTGGTAGATAGAGAGAGGATTAGTAGACAAGTTAGGAACATAAAGAACATTCTCAAATGTTCCATCATCCATGGCAACCAAACCTTTCCCTTCTACCTCAACTTGTGTATCATCACCTATGTAAACGTGAGGTACCTTTGAGGGCTCCAATGAAGAAAATAGCTCCTTTGTAGAACCCATGTGATAAGAGGCATCCGAATCAAGTATCCACTCCTGTGAAGAACATGTTGTAGCCACAAATGCTTGCCCTTTTCCCTTAGACTGTGAGGAAGTGGAAGGAGATGATTCCTTCTTGTTGTAGGCAGATGGAAAATTGATGTTGTTCTTCTTAAGGAGATTTGTCAACTCATCAACTTGCTTGGTGTGGCATCGATGCTCATCATGACCATACTTCTTGCAATAAGCACAAGTTGGTTTTTCCTTCTTAGGTGGATTCCCCTTCTTGGAAGAGGATGAAAAATCACCTTGTGATGAAGAGGATGATTGTTCTTTTTCTTGTTGTGGCTTTGACTTAGATTGCTTCTTCTTCTTATTGGAATCTTTGCCTTGACTCCCTTGACTCCCTTGATTAGCCACCAAAGCCTTGGACTTTAAAGACTTGAGAATCCCCATGTTCAACAACTTAGATTGTTCCAACATCAACATTTCTGTGAAAGCATCAAATGAAGGCATAGTGTAGGAACTCCCCACTATCAAGCGATGGGTTTGTAAGCTAGAAACAAATGTTCCATGTTCAGGTGAAAGCTTGTCCAACAAGTTGAATATCAATTGAGCATCCTTTTTGTCAATTCCATAATCCTTAAGCTTTTCTCTAAGCTCATTTGCCTTGGTGACATAATCTTGGATTGTATCAAAACTCTTGGGATCCAAGTTGGTGAGCTCATTGTCAATCTTGTAGCCTCTGATTTCGTCAACTTGACCATACAATTTCTGAAAGATATCCCAAGCCTCTTTGATTATAGAACACTTCTCAATGTGAAAAATGAGGTCATTTGATACATACTTACACAAAGTTCCAAGAGCCATGCAATTTTTAGTGAGCCATTCTAATTGAGCATTAGGATCAGCCTAAGGATCTATTGGTGCTGCTATTGTTCCATCTATGTAATGCATGAGTCCTTTTTCCATTAATTTGCTCCATGTTTTATTTTCCAAGATGCATAGTTATGTGGAGTTAAAGGTGGAAATTTATGAGGACTCATAGCAACAAAAATGAAAGAGCACAATGAAAGAGAGGCGAAATTACACAAGACACCCCCCCAAATTCTTTCAATCAAAGAACCCCCCCCCCCCCCCAAAAAAAAAAAATGATGATTTGGCACTTTATACTTAGTGCATGTACAATGGGCCACTTGCAAAAAATGGAAAAGTGGACTTCTGATTTCAACTTTACAACTGCCTCAAAGAGGCCAAAGGAGACTCAAACTAATAATGCAAGAGATCTAAACTAAGATCCAAGCAAATTACAAGTACCAAGTAAGCCACAAAAGACTAATTTTTGAAAGTACAATATCCACTCAAAATCTCTACAAACTGGTGATAGATTATGAAAGTAGACGAAAAATTATGTACTTTCAAAAAAAATGACACCTGAAAAGGAGGTTGTATGAGCCCGAACAAAGCCTTTGAAGTTGCAAAATTGAGGATTGGATAGGTATAGCTGAGAGAATGTGAAAATTATGAAAAACCTATTCACCAAAATTAGAAAATAACCACACCATTGTGGAGAGAATGAAAAAGTAGCCCAAATAAAAAACAATTGCACCCAAAAAAGAGCAAAATTGAGCAAGTTATGGGCCTTCAAAGTTGACCCAAAAAATCAAACTGCTCAATGGTGAGGGGTCTAAATTTTTCAAAAAGGGTGCTGACATCAACACTTCACTGTGTTAAATTTGACGGTCGTATGCCTGTCAAAAAAATGTTGTACCTCCCTGCTGACTGTACGGAAAGCTGACGTGGCGGGCTAACTGTATAGGTTGTACTGTACGGTCCAAATGGTGTGGGTGCTAAGGTGTTTAGCCCACGGGCCAGTGGCCACCTGCCACGTGGCAGATGTGGGTCCCGTCGAAGGTTGGAAGAGTCTGTAGCAAAGGCACTCAGCAGGAAGTGGGAGCCCGAGTTGGGGGCTGTCGGTGCCTAAAAACCACGGTCACCGGGTGAGGTCGTCGACAAACACCAGAAAGCAACGACAGGTGAGCGGTGAGAAGGCCGGAGTCGAAGTCGGATGCAGAAGTCGGTGGGAGACCGAAGAAGTGGCGCCGATGGGAGGAGGGTGCAGACTGTGGTGGAGGTACGGTTCACCAGGAGTCGGTACAAACAGCAGTCGATGGGCCCAAATACAATACGCCCTGCAAATACTGAGCAGGGTACAACGAGTACGGGGGGTGGTCACGAGACCCCCCCAAAATATAAAACATATATTTTTTGATTTATTTTATTTAAATAAAAACTTTTACAAATAAAAAACTATGATTTAGATAATATAAAAATTAAAATAAAACTGCAGAAAAAATATTTTTTGCAAAATCGTACCGTACCGCCCAAATTGGGCAAATGTTTTCCTCCAAGCCCGAAAAATCAACCTCCTCCAAAATAGGGTCGAGTTTATACTTGATTTTTATGGAAATGACCTCCCAGACGCAATGGTGAGGTCAAAAATGCTCTAGGATGCCTCCAAAACACACAGCTCTTCATATCCAAAATTAGAAGCCTTCCAAGATGTCTCCCAAAACCAATCAATGAAGCCTCAATGGCTCTGATACCATGTGAGATTTTTCTAAGATCAAGGGCACAATGAAAAGCACACAAAAGAGAGACAATAGTTTGACAAGAACAAATTGTATTCTCATCAATATGCAAAAGTGATCAACTGGATTAACCAATACAATGAATATGGGTCTGCTTATATAGGCAAGGTCATTTTGGATATGTGAGCACACAATCATGACATGTGGCTCAATGAGAAACAAGGGTAGGTAAGAAAAAGTAGGGGTAGGTAGAAGAAATAATATAATATTCCACAAGAGGTGGATCACCCACCGAATGTGGAATGTAACAGCAAGATAAGACCACAAAAGGTGAAATTTCTCCTACAAGCATCATCTCTATGTGCACACTTCCTTAAGTATCTCATATCCAAACTACGATGAGATGCATTATCCTAAGTCAACTTAAGTAAAGTGTAATTATATCCTATAAGAATAAATAATTACACCAACAGTGAAACTAACAAAATACTCTTAATAATATCCCTTTAAAAAATTATTATTCAAGGAGGTTGACAACTTAATTAAAATAAGGTTAATAGCTCAACTAGAGAGTTATATGAGTTGTAACAATGATTTTATATTTAAATACTAAGAAGTATATGATTTCTCCAAGAATATTTCAAAGTATTCTCAAATGAGGAAAATACAATATAAATGCAAAAGAACAAGAAAAGGAAAATAGCTTGGCTCTGCGATCAATGAGAGAGAATGTGAGGACCCCACCCATACTTGGGTATTGATACTTCATATTTTGATTTTACTATGTGATACTTTATGTGATTCTAATGATATGGATAGACTATGAACAAGAATATGGTATAATGATTGATAGATAATATTTTCTTTGCCTCATAATTTACATTTACCTTTTCCCTTCCTAATATCTTATGAACCCTAATTAATAATGATTCAAGCATTAATGTTAATTAAGCGTCATTAAGTATGGAGTTTTATAATTATGCTTTACATCATATGTGTATTGAAGTCACCATATTAAATCATCTAAGAGTTGTAATTGTATATGGTGAAAATGGATAACAATAATAACGATATTGAAAGGCTAAATGAATTCAACCACAAAACCCTAGCCTAACAACAACAAAGATCCACCATAACATATGAAGATTACCTAAGACAATGCAAATCAAACGAAATCACAAAGATTATACCATCACATGTCCAATAGGGTTTTGATCTCCATTCTTCCTATCTCCATTGATCTTGCTTGATATATTTGCTCTCAGATTTTATGTGCACAAGAGCTCAACAAAGAACGGAATGTGGTTGCAAGTAGAATCGTAGTGTAGTCAAGTGCATAAAAGATGATTAGGGTTTGATAATGAAGGAAGCATCTCCTTATATAGAAGACACTATATGAAATGGAGGGATAAGATTGAGAGGTGTAAAAGGAGGTCGGCTATGATTAGAGGGTAGGTAAAAGAAATAATAAAATAATGAAAGAGGTAGGTAGTGTATGAATTAAGAGATGAATGACATGTGTCATGGGTAGAAAAGGCTAATGAATTAATTAAATAAATAAATATTTATTTAATTAATAGAATGAGTGTGATCAATTAAATAAATAAGATATTTATTTAATTTAGGAAAAAGATAATTTAAATAAATAAATGTATTTATTTAAATGAGAAATAAGACTAGCAGAGGATAAATGAATTAATTAAATAAATAAAGATTTATTTAATTAATAGAAGAATTAGGCTTAGATAATTAAATAAATAAAATATTTATTTAATTAGACATGACAATTTTGGGTGTCTACAATAACTATATTCTATAATATAAAGTAAGCTTGTGTAGAGCATGAAAGCAATGAAATGAAATGCATGAGTGAAAGAATGAGGATTCAAAATGTTATAAAAAGAATGACTCCATTTACCCCAAGAATTAAACGCAAGTCAATATCCTAAATTTATGTCGAAGGATTGGTGGATGCGTTATTAATATACTCCTTTGTATGTAATACATAAAATTGAGATCACCAAACTAGATGGTTTGTTGAATGGAGTGTATATAGACTTAAATATACTTAGTCCCCTTAGATACTTCATTAGGTTACATGAAATGTGAATGAATATTTTATTATTTCATCAAAGAGTAGTGGGGTGATGATGAGGAACATCAAACTCTATTATCAATGGTGAAGCAAAAGAAAAAGGGGGGTCTTCGATAGCAAGACTTAGTCTTTGTTTCTCACCGCCCAAAGATGATAATATAAGAGGGTTAGATAATTATTGCAAGACCATGAAATTAAAATAAAACCAAGGAGGAATTTAATTGGTGCCAATTAATGAATCATTGCCTTTGAAAAAGATTAAAAAAATTATGAGAATATAAACATGGTGGTCCAATAAATCACACAATTCTATTTGCTTTGGTGGAAGGAGTAGGTTAAATAGGATTTCTTTCTCTTACCAAACAATTAGTATAATTCTACATATTAAAATAGATATGATAGTCAATGGATCCTTGGCCTACCAGTGAAGTTGAATGGTTCCAAATGAGCCCACCAGAGATCAAGTTTTACTGAGTGCAAGGCTTCGGACACTCAATTAAGTTAGAGGTTTATAATATGATATTTTTATTATTTAATCATAACATATTAAACTTCATAACCATACTTAAAAAAACAAAAACATAACCATAATTAATTGAGTGACTTTTCCTAGTTGACAGCATGAAGTAACGTGTGTTTAATGCGACACGAATCCACATACCCATTAGAGAAGATGGTGACGTCTGTGTCTCTCACGCCCTAGTATTGGAGTAGAAGATCTTTAATGAAACCCTTCATCTTTGTCAACTTATTCCTGCCATTAATCCTTATCTTATACCAGCCCTTGGAGGTACACGCAAGTCACACAACTAAATGCAAATTAAGTGGCACAGTGAATAGATGGAAATTGGTGTAAGTGCATATTAGATTTGATATCTTCGTCCAACGTGACAAGACTGACATCGTAATAGCTAAGCATTTTACATGGTAGGATTCACCAATACAGTTCAAATTTGTACAGAATATTGGGGTTTCTCTGCACTATAAAGGCATGTCTAATATGGGAGGTTGTTCTTAGGTTAATCCATTTTATTGATGCAACTTAGCTTATTTTGTCTTCTTACCCGTTAGAATTTAATAATAATTGTGCTCATGACATTCGTGTTGCTTCTTGGATTTTATTCAATAATTTAAAAATAATATAAAATAAATAAAATTATTTTTGTATTATTATATTCTTATTACATCGAGAGGCATATTAGGCTCACAAGAGAGTTGTAAGATTCTTAGTCAATAAAAACAAAATTCATTTAAGTTGACATGCATTTGACCGTCAACCAATTTGTTATATTAGGCAACTTTCCATTTTAATGTGATATGAATGTTTTCCCTTAAAGCTTGTAGATTTGGATTTTTATTTTCATAATTCAATTCTCTTATTTGGTCATTGCAAAAATTTATATATATAGCACATTGTAAATCAATATTGTCTAAACTTTTTCTAGGTAAAATCTATCATGGAGGGTTTGGTTTCAGATATGAAGATATGATAGTTTTGAGATGTGGAATTCAAAGTTAAGAATTGAAGAAATAAATTATATTCCTCCCTAACATTGCATGCGAATCATCAAGATTTTGTGGCTTCTCCTCCAACTCTCCTTCGCATCTTTACCTTGAAGAAATCAAAGGATTTCATCCATGATGGTAACATTACTCTTCTTTTACTCATTTCACGACCAATGTTTTTCAAGCAAGATGTTCAATTTGACCCATAAATTGGTCACATTTTGTATGGAAAGGCCACAACGGAGTAAAGAAAATTAGTTATGTTAAGTTTTATTCTGAGAGATTCTCCTTCATTGAATACTTTAATAGTAAATCCATCATATTGCTTTGAAGATTTTACTGTGCTGGAGTTAAAAATGAATGAATTACTAGATATGAAATGGGCATGTGAAGAGGTAGAAATAAAAGTGGTGAATTACTCTTAAGCAAAATTTTATAATTTTTGTTTAATTTAATTTAAAAGAATATTTTTTAATTGTTGTTTTGGAATACTTAAAAATCTATTATATTTTGATATTTGAATAGGAAATAGATCAATAAATAATATGATTAATGAACATGTTAATTAATTAAACTTAAATAGTTATGCATACATTTATTTTGATTAATTGAATTGCACGCAAGACCTTCCTCCATCTGTCATTATGCAAATTGTAGCTACAACACTTACAACCAGAGGATAGATTTGGTTTTCACATCAATATGCAACCTTTTTTGTTATTGTATTTCGTAAAATACAACGTCTTTAACATTTAGTGATCAATGACTATTGAGGTTGGACAAATCATATTAATAATTGTATTCTAGAAAGGATTTTTTTCCAAAGAGGTGGGTTCAATTTTGATGAAATGCTAATATTTGGAATAAATTTTACTTATATTATTTTTAATTTTAAATATATTAAAAATATATATATTTAAGTCAATTTTAAATTTTATTTATGATGGCTACCTTTTATAACTTTCTATAAAGGAAATCATTTTTTTCTTTAAATAGCTTTCTAAAAAGGAATTTTTTTCTTCTTAAAACAATTTTTTTTATATATTATAAATCGAGAGACCAAAAAGATGCTTATACAGATGAGTTCAGGGGAGGAAGGGCCTCAACAATGAAACCAAAAAGAACTAGACGAGTGTCATATACAATGCACTAAAAGAAAACTCCAAAATAAAGTTGTGCTTGCTGCCATAAGGAACTAGAGGAGGATTTCATCCTGGTCTTCCAGCCATGTGGTCCACCCCTGTGGTCCTTCCATCCAGACCACCTTCTTCCTTTCCATGATTTGTATGCACATGCCAACCCTGTTGAAGGGGGGAGCTCTGGTATCTTGAAGTTCTTTAATCAGTTTCTTAACTGCACTCTCAAAGGCGGTTTGATTTTCTGTGATCCTTGCCCATTCATACCCATCTTGCATCTCGTATATAAACATGGTGGCTCGGCCTCCTTTGAGGAACCACAGGAGTTTGTTTCGTTCAACATTCATCAGGAAGCAAACCTACACAACAATTTTATTGTGTGTGAGTTTTTTTTAAAAACCAGTAAGTTCCCTAGCATTACCTTGGAACTTCTCCTCATTTCTGAGTTTCCAAATAAACCAAAGGATAAAAGAAGACAAAATTTGCCAAATTAAGTTAGCATCCTTTTTAAGATTATGGACGAAACCAGTAACTATATCATAAGTGAAGACATGCTCAGTAATGGATATTCCAAACATTAACCAGATCTCCCTAGCAAAAGGGCAGTCAAGGAAGATGTGTCGAGTGGACTCGGGTTTATTGCAGACAGAACAAAGATCATATGCAGCTACATTATTCCTAATAGGCAATCTATCCAGTAAGAGTTGCCATCTGAAACACTTGATCTTGGGGGGATGGGGGATTTCCAAAGGTTCTCAAAGGTTTTATACCAAGCGGTGAGGCTGTGGTGGACATTCCATAGGGTGTTGACATGGTCGATCACAGAGGTGTCCTGGTTAAGCAAGTTGTAGATAACTTTGGATTTAATTTTTGGGAGGGGGGGAGCCATCCTTCCAAAGGAATGAGAGGTACCTGTGGGTGTCAACATGAGTGTTCTTAAGAAGATTGAGGTTGTTACAGGAATTCCTAATCATATTGTAGGTCCGCTTATGCGAAGCAGGGAGATTAAATTTACTACTAAGTTCCTCCCAGGTGATGAGGTTGTCATTTTCTAGGATATCTATAAGATACTTGATCCCCTTGTTATGCCAAAATCTAGCAGAACAGCCTTGGGTTAAGGCCAGTGGCTTAGAATTATGGTGGAGGTTCCACCATATCGACCTTTCACCATGTATAGTGCTATCACAGTCAATGTTAGAGTTGCAAATAAGTCTACGCACATGCTCCCAAGCTTTCCAGATGGACTTAAAGAACCAGGTGCCTTGGACAGACACCGAGAAACTTCCAGCAAGTAGATCACTGAGTGGGAGGGCTTTCCATGATTTGGCAGCCTTGGGGAATCCATTTTGAATGTTGTTTCTGATAAGAATCTTCCAAGGTTCTTGCCCATCTAGTGCATGAAATATCCATTTGGCGGCAAGGGAGATTCCTTGCAACTTAAGATCCTTAAGGCCCAAACCTCCAAGTTTTTTGTCTAAGTGGCACCAGGCCCATTTCACCGCATGGGCCTTTCTTTTGCCCTTACCATCAGACCAGAGGAAGCATCTGATAGCCTTTTGAATTTCATAAATTTGATAATTGTTGAACATCCAAACCGAAGAGTAGTAGATATTGTACGAGGAGAGGATTTTTTGACATACTTGAACCCTACCTGCTAGGGAGAGGATCCTATTATCCCACTTGTTGAGCTTCTTATCAATTTTCCCCTTAACCCAGGTCCACATGTCTCGAAGAGAGTGAGAAATAGAGAAGGGGATACCAAGATACTTGACAATCATGTTGGGTCCTCCCCATGAGTACTCGTCTTGTTGTAGCCAATCTGGAGGTTCATCCTTCCAGCCAAGTAAAATAGATTTGGAGCTGGAGATCCTAGCTCCAGAGGCTTTACCAAAAGTATCAATTTTTAGGTTGAGGGAATCGATGTTTTTCCTAGAGAGCTCCAGGAAAATAGAGGTATCATCAGCAAATTGGATATTCAGCAGTTCAGAGTCATCCGGCAGCACGATGCCATGGACTCTAGGAGATAGAGTATCATCTCTAAGGAGATAAAAGAGGGCATCTGAGGCAATAACAAACAAAGCAGGCGTAAGAGGGCAGCCCTACCTTATGGATCTAGAGAGAGGAATAGGTTGGGATAGGGTTCCATTAACTTCAATCATGGCAAAAGCATCTTTGAGGAGAATTTGGACGTAGTCACAGAACTCGTTAGGGAAGCCAAAAGCTCGGAGCATCATGAGGATGAAATCCCACTCGACTCTGTCATAGGCTTTTTCAAAGTCCACAAGGAACATGGCAGCATCTTGGTTAGAGGTTCTGGCCCATTCCATGGATTCCCAACTAGTGACAAGGTTTTCCAATATGTATCTGCCTTTAATGAATCCAGTTTGGGTAGAGAAAATGAATTTTGGAAGAATCTTTTCAAGGCGGGTAGCTAAGGCTTTGGCAAGGATTTTATAGGAGACATTGAGGAGGGTGATTGGCCTCCAGTTCTTAATGAGTGCTTTGTCTCCTTCTTTGGGGATGAGTTTAACAATACCTTTATTTATGAATTCCCCCAGGGTGCCATTGTCAAGAGCTTCATTGTATATGTCGTAGAGGTCATGCGTGACCCATTCAAGATTAGCTTTGTAGAACTCTGCAGGGAGACCATCAGGGCCTGGGGCCTTATTATCCTTGAGGGCTTTAATGGCATCAGCAATTTCTTATATAGAAATCCTGGCTTTGAGGAGGAGAGCATCATCTTCAGAGATTCTTTTAGGGATGATGGTACTACATTTGTGTCGAGCCTCTTTCGAGGCCTCATTATCTTCTGAGGTAAAGAGAGTTCTATAGAACATTTCGAAGGCCTCTTTGATATCATTGAGATCCAGGAGTTCCTTGTTGTCTACAGTTATTCTATCAATTTTTTCTCTGTTTTGTTTCTGCTTAAGGAGGTTAAAGAAGATTTTGGAGCCTTTATCTCCAAATTGGAGCCAGTGGTAGCGAGCTCTAATGAAGGCTCCCCTGATTTTGACTTTCTGGTGCTTTTGAGGATATCTCTGGCTTTAGAAACATGCTTGGCCAAGGTAGGGGAGGAGGGGTTAGTCTGAATATCCTGCTCTAGGGAATGGAGGCGATGGGTGAGAGTTTTTTCCATGGCTCTAGAGTCCTTGGCTTTCTTTTGGCCAATGGTTTGGAGTACTTTCTGCCAGGGGGAGACATTCCTTGTCCACCTGAGAGTGCAGGATTGGGGAGACTGAGGCTGAAGGTTGAAGAGCCTGACCACCTTAAGGGCACCTAGAACATCTTGGTCTTTGAGGAGGGAGGTGTTGAGAATAAATTTCTTGCTACAGGGGTTGTTGATGGGGATAGTGTTTCTAGTGTTAATGACCGCAAGGATAGGGAAATGGTCTGAAAGGGTAACTAGCAGGACAACAACCGCACTCCCCAAGTGGTTAGGGGAGAAGGAGAAGAAGTCGTTGTTAACATAAAATTTGTCCAGTCTGGAAGAAATACGATTGGGACCTTGTTGAAAGTTGCACCAAGTGTACCATAGGTTAGAAGCAGCAGTTTTAGTGCCCTCGAGGGGGTCAAATAACTAGAGTTTTTTGTTTAAGTTTGTCCTAGTGAGGTTTTTCTGCATTTTTCCATTCAAAAGGAAGTCCCTCAGCCTTGTCATCTTGATGCTCAGTCATATTGAAATCTCTAGCCACTATCCAGGGGATACTTGGGAGGGAAGTCAGCCAGATCCAAAGGGACACTCTTTCCTTGTAGTCATTAGGTGCATATATAGAGCAAACGCCAAAGCTGGAACCCCTAATATCTAGGGTAGCCTAGGCTGCTCTGTTGCATGGGGAGACCCCTTTATTCCTAATTTTGCTTGCCCACTTAGGGGAGATAAGAAGGCCAACTCCTCCCTTTCCTTTCGGGTGGTTGGTGCAAATTTTGATTGCATCTCTCCAGATAAAGTCAAGTGAGCTGTCAAGATGGAAACCCACGGATTTAAGTTCTTGCAGCATCAAGAAATCTATGTTCTTGTGGTGGCTCAGAGAGCTTTTGATGACAAACTTCCTATCAGGCGACTCAAGGCCTCTAATATTCCAAGAGATGTATTTCATTAGAGAGGAGGGTTAAGAGGTTCAACTAGGGAGACCGCAAGGATCTCCAAATTTCTTTTTATTCTTGGAGCCCATAGGCCTACCTTTCTTTTTAGTCAAGGAGGATCCTTTCATAAGGTTGTCCTCATCTTCACTAACTTCATATGGTTCATTCCTAGTAGCTGCAATTCCTCCTATGTTAGACCTAGACATCTAGGAGTCTGGAAAGCCAAGGAGCATTGTGCTAGACCTAATTTCTTCAAGACCCTTATTGGCATAGATTACTTCAATAACATGATTATCTTCTAACTCTTTTAGCATAGAGGTTGTCAAAGGGTTAGTGATGTTAACTTCAGGGGTAAGCCCTGTAGGTGATGAGGAGTCTGAATTCTTGCGGGTTTCAGATCTGATCATCACACATGCAGGGTTATCACTGGTGCTAGCAACATCAGCACTTCGACTAGGGTTCTCAAGTTTTTTAACCATTTTTTTTACAACAGAGTTCGTCGGGGTTCAAGCGGGAGCGGGTGAGCTATTATTTGTAGGGAGGGGGTAATTGCAGATGCCTATTACTTGGCTAGTAGTTGGGATAGTAGGATGGTTTAGATTTGGGGCATTCGGGTTGCTAATTTTCCTCCTACGCTTCCTAGAAGTGACCAACTGAAAACAGTCAGAGGGCGATTTTGAAGGACCAATTCTTAAAACAAATTAATTTTTTAGGGAGTACATATTAGTTAGTTATTTATTGTACTATTCAATTAATAGAAATTGTCTTAAAAAATAATCTTTAATTGATTTTATTGAACTACAAAATTACCTTTTAAGTTAATAAGGACATGCATAGAGATATCGTCTTTAAATTTAGATTTTTTCTTAAAAATATATCTTTAATTCAATTGTTGTCTTTAATAAATATTGTTTTTTCTTTAAAAAAAAGTAGATTTTCATTGACTACAAATTAGTTAGTTATTCATTTTACTATTCAATTAATAGAAATTGCCTTGAAATTTTGATTTTGCCTGACTTTAAAATTATACTATCTAATTTAATTGGGACATGCATAGAGATATTATCTTTAATCTTAGATATTTTGAAAAAAAACTTTAACTTAAAATTAAATTTTATGTTTGATGGATATCTAAATAATAACTTTCTAAATCATTTTTTCTTTAAATGAAAATTAAAAAATCATTGTGTAGTCACATAAATCTGTCCATTTTAATTAAATGAATATTTCGTATTTATTTGATTAAAAATCCACTAGCCATCAGTTAATTAAATTAATATTTAATTAATTCATCCCCAAACATTCTTCTATTAATTAAATAAATTATTCAATTTATTTTAATTAATTCATTAAATCAAATTACAAATCAATTAAATAAATAAAATCTATTTATTTAATTAAATCCCCCTTTTCCTCTTTTAAATAAATTAAATTAACATTTATTTAAATCATTATCCTCCCCCCCCACTTGCATTTTCCTACAAATGCAACTTGCACACATATTGAAATAAATGAATTTTTATTTTAATAAAATCCTATTTTCCCTCACCCACCAAATCCACTTGCAAAATCTAATCCCCTTCTAGATTCTTCTAACCCCTTCCTAATTAGCCTAATCCATCCCCTAATTATTGTCACATTCCTAAGCAAAATGGAGTCACTTCTCAAATGGCCCAAAGTCTTGGATAACCATTGAAGGTTTTCAACCTTCAACCACCAAAAACCCCAAAGTCTTTGAAAACCATTAAAGGCTTCCAACTTTCAACCACTTAATCCACAAAGTCTCCAATAACCATTAATGGTTAACCCAAACCCTCCCACATGGTTAAAACATTTGTTTTGACTCAACCTCTATCCAACCCAAGGGTCTCATCAAGCATTCAATGCTTTGACCATGATTATCTCTTAATCATTTGCACAAAGGTTTATCCTTGCATTAACTCCTAATCCAGTGGGTAATCCTAATTTAGACTTGACCCTTAGCCTTTAGATAACCATGAGGTCTTCTCAGGCCTTTAATGCCTCCAACCTCTTCTTTCAACCCAACCCTATGTTGACACTTGTCACCATTTCATTGGTGCAAATTGTGCACATGGATCCCCAACTTTCAAGCTTGACCCTTGATTAAACCTTTCAATTCTGGCCATCCATTGCTCCATTTTTCCTATAAATAGAGCCCATTCCTTCATAATCCAGATCCTGAAAACTTGTAAGCATTTAGACTATAGCCATTTTAGAGAGCATTTTAGCATAAACAATCTAATCTTTTGTCTTTTGGTTAAAATATATTCATTTTAGCATTAAAATAGCTTTTCATTTCATGTTTGGAGCTATACTACAATCTCAATCCTCCATAAGCATCCATAGTGCAAAAAGCTGCTGAGAGCTACACTATTTTGGAACTTGGAGAGGAGAGGAACAAGGGAGAAGGAACTAATATCATGTTGAGAGACAGTTGGAGATGTCTCTTTGTCTTTACTTATTTAGTTAGATTCATTAGCATGTGTTTTTAGTATCTCTCTTGGAATGCCTTCATGTGTTTGGTTTTTGATTGATTAACTCTAACGTCTTGTGTGTTTTTGTGTTATTTGATCAAGAACTAACAATTGTGCCATTTAGGAGGGCATCACATTGAGTACAATTTAGTTAGTTATTCATTATACTATTCAATTAATAGAAATTTCTTTTAAAATATATTGTTAATTGATTTTGTTGAACTTTAAAATTATACTATCTAATTTAATTAGCACATATATATAGATATTATCTTTAATTTTAGATATTTTTTAAAAATATATTTTTAATTCAATTTTAAATTTTATGGTTGATGGCTACCTTTAGTAACTTAAATGTTCATTGAATAATCATTAGTTAGTTATAAATAATACTTTTCAATTAATAGTAGTTGCCTAAAAAATAGATTATCCGAAAAATAGATTTTTTGAACTTAAAAATTATACTAACTCAATCAATTTTATTTTAAAGGAAAATATAAAATCATTTTATACACATAAGTTAGTTATTCACTATACTATTCAATTAATATAAATTGTTTTAAAAAATACATTATAAACTAAGTTTTTTGAACTTAAATCTAATTTAATTGGGACATGCATAAAAATATTATATTTAATTTTGTTAGATATTCTAAATGAACATATTTTTAATTCAATTTTAACTTTTATGTTTGATGATTTAATAACTTTCTATAGAGGCAATTTATTTTTCCTTAAAAAGAAAATAAATTTCATTGAATACACATTAGTTAGTTTTTCATTATACTATTCAATTAATGGTAATTGCTTTAAAAAAAGATTATTAAGATTTTGTTGAACTTTAAAATTATACTTTCTAATTAAATTGGGACATGCATAGAGATATTATCTTTAATTTTATATAATTTGATAAAATATAATTTTAATTCAATTTTTAATTTTAAGTTTGAGATATCTTCAACAAGTTTCTATAAATGAAAATGCATTTTCTTTAAAACAAAATAAATTAATTTTAATTAAGCTTAGAGTTAAGATCAAGGTTAGATTTTAATTAAGGTTGCCTAGATAGTGTTAGGGTTAATAATATTAAGGTCATATTTAACCTATTAGAATTAGAATATACATAGAGTTTAAATTAAAATTAGGATTAGTGTTAAGGTTAGGATAAATAAAATTAGTTACATGACCTTAATCATAATTTTATATCCTCAATCATAACACTAACTCCAACCCTCATTATTTTAAAGTCTTATGTGTGTCCATATTAGGATTAGAGTTTGAGTTAAATAAGGGTTAGGGTTTAAGTTAGAGATAGGGTTTAATTAGGGGTTTTGATTAAGGTTATGGTTAGTGTTGAGTTAGTGTTAGGGTTCTAGGATAAATCTTGAGGTCAAGGTTGTGGTTGTGGTTGGGGTTGGGGTTGGGGTTGGGGTTTAATTAGTGTTAGGGTAATAGTTTATTAGGGTTATGATTAATATTCTAGGAGAAAGCTTAGGTCAAGGTAAAGTTTAGGCTTGGGTTTGGTGTGATGGTTCATTTAGAGTTAAGGTTAAAGTTGGGGTTAAATTAGGGCTATGGTTAGCAATACATTTTTTTAAACTTGTTATAATTAATGCCTTACATCGTTAGGTTAGGGTTAGGGTTAGGGTTAGTGTTAAAATTTTATAGAATAAACTTTGGCATCAAAGTTACTATTTGCATTAAGGTTGCATTAGGGTTTAGGTTCAAGTTTAATTAAGATTAAAAATAGAATAAGGATTGCCATTACAACTAGGTTGTGTTAGGTTTAAGGATAGGTTAGGCTAGAGTTAAATAGGATTAGGTATAAATTAGGATTATAGAAGAAATCTTTGACTTAGGGTTAGGATTAGGGTTATATTATGAATACAGTTTCAATAGCATTAGGGTTAATATCCTATTAAGATTAAGCTTAAGGTTAGGATTCAATTAGGATTAAGGTTAATGTTAGATTAGGATTCAATAAGGGAAAAATATCTTATTTATGATAAGGTTTTGAATTGGGGTTATGGTTGGGGTTTAATTTGGGCTATAGCTAAAATTGGACTTAGGGTTAAATAGGGGTTAAGATTAATGTCAAGCCATGGTCTAAACAATTTTAGTATTAGGGTTAAATTAGGGTTAGATTCAATATTGGACTAGGATTAAAGTTATAGTTATAATAAGAATTAGATATAGAATTTGGATTATGGTTAAATTAGGGTGAGGTTTCAATGGGTTAGGGCTAAGATTAAGGTTAGTGTTCAACTTCAGTTGTAGCTTAATAAGTGTTAAAGTTAGGATTTATTTAAATTAGGATTAGTATTCAATTAAGGTTATCAATAGGTTTTAGTTATGACTAGGGTTTAATTAGTGTTAGAGTAAGGGCTATGATTCAATTAAGTTAGGATTCAATTAGTTTTCAAAAAGTGTTGATGCTATAGTTCAATTAAAATTAAGGTTAGAATTAGAATTAGAAATAAGAACTTCAATTAGGGTTTTAAGAGAAATATTTAACTTAGGGTTAGGGTTAAAATAAGGTTAGGATTAAGGTTTAATTATGATGATGGTTTGAATATTATTACGATTAATATTAGGTTAGTAACCTGTTAGGGTTAGGGTTAATGTTAGATTAGGGTTCAATAAGAGTTAGGGCTAGGGCTCAATTAGAGGTAGGGTAAAATTATGGTTAATAAAAAAATATTTGAGCTGGGATTAATACATGGTTAGGGTTTAAATAGGGTTAAGATTAGAGATTAATTATGGTTAGGGATGATGTTAGATTAGGGTTTAAATAGGTTTAGCATTAGCAATCAATGAAGGTTTGATTTAATGTTAGATTAGGTTTGGAATTAAAATTAAATATATGATTAGGGTTAGAGATGAATTGGCATTACGATCAATGTTACATTAGGGTTTAAATAGGGTTAGTGTCTAGGTTCAATTGGAGTTAGATTAAATATTAGATAAAGGTTAAGGTTAAGGTCAAACTTAGAATTAGATATATGCTTAGGATAAGATTTCAATAAATATCATATATATTAAACCTAATATCTATTTATAAGTAGATCATTGTAAATTAAATGTTAAATATTTACATTTTGAATTTTCCTTCAAGTAGTCTAAGTGATTTATTAAACGATTTCATGTCAATTTTATTACAATCAACTCTTTACTATTATTTATGAATGCTAAAGATTTTTAAATTTGATATCTCTCGGCGTACTTTACTTAGATTTCTTAAAATATAGGTATGCTAGTATCTTTAAAATACGAAGAAAGTCTTACCTTCTTATTACGATATTTATTATTGTCAACTTAAATGTTTGACATGATATATTATGTGACTCTTCCTTCCCGTTTATAAAATTTTATATTTGTGTTTACATAAATTAAATAGACCTTACAACTATCAACAGTTAATCCCTATTATATTTTAGTGGATCTAAGAAGAAACAACAGATATTGACTCTATCATTGCTTCATTGAAGAAAACATAAACTCTTTTTGTATTAGTTTTTTTCCTAATATAAACACTAAATAAATTCAAATAATAGCAATTAATTAAAAAAAAAAAGCATAGTCCTTAAACTTTAATGAAGATATATAATGTATTGTTAATAAAATATGCTTGTTATTCTAATATTTAGTTTAAAACATTTTTAACTTGTGAGGGTGCTACATTTGACTTCGCTGGCTAGGGTTTCTACGGGAGGACGTTTTTGTGCTATTCCTCTTGGTCGAGGTGCTACCAATTGGGCTTATGTGGTGAAAGGGGGTGCTTCTAATCCTTGGAATATTGACGGTTTGAAGTGGTTTAGGAATGGTGAGTGTGGGTCTTTCCAAAATCGAAAGGTGTTTGGCTTCTAAGGCCAAACTGGCTATTATCAATTTGTCGAGGGAGATTAAGAAGGAGGTTGAGCATAATGAAATGGTTTTTGCTGAGTTAGGGCTTATTGGGCACTTTAGAGGAATTTGGCTAAGTCTTGGCGACCTCCATAAATGGATTTCAGATCATTGGGAGCCTATTGGGGAGGACTGTATATAGATTTACCCACATGCTCGAGGTTTTTTCATTGTAGTTTTTTAAAATATGGAGGATAGAAACAAAATCCTTGGTGGTTGTCATTGGTGTTGGGAGGAAAAACATTCTTTGATGTTGAAACCGTGGCATCCGACTTTCAACCCTAAGTCAAAATCGTTTGCACACACCCCTTTGTGGATCCGGCTCCCTAATCTTCCAATGCAGTTTTGGTTTGACTCATGTTTTGAAGTTGTTGGGAACTCCTTAGGTAAGTTTTTAATGACTGATGAGAACTCTCTAAATTCATTGCATACTAATTTTACTCATGTTTTGGTTGAGGTGGATACTTCCAAGGATCTCCCTTCAAATATTTCAATCTCCACTTCAAAGGGTAGTTTTCTCCAACTTGTGGATTACGAAGGGATTCCTTTTAGGTGTAGGTGTTGTTTTAAGACTAATCATAATGCTAATTCATGTGATAGGAAAAGGGTGAAGTGACCAGCATCATGGTGGAAAAAGGTCACCCCACAATTTTACACGATAGATAAGGAGGATTTGAATGCCTCCCAGGATTTTGGGGGTGAAAAAAATAATATCGTTGAGAAGGTTCCAGAACTAACAAATGTGGAGCCAGGTTTGGTGGATGGCTCGGATGGTACAGAGGATGGTGGTGTTCATTTGGGGCTCAGCTCTAGTTAGGTTAGTTGTAGAGTTGCTCAAAAGGTGGAGGGTGGCTCTATCTCTCAGGGGTGTTTTGTTGCAGGGTTGGTGGATGGGTTACAAACTAAGCATCTTTGTTGAGTTAAGGGGTTGGAGGATGTGGGTATTCAAAATTTGAACTCATTGGAGAATGCCAAAGTGAATGGGTGGATTGAGGTGAAGCGGAAAAAGGGGAAGCAGGGAAAGGGGTGGAGCTTTTGTTTTGACCCCTCTCTTGAAGGTGGATATGTTTCTGGGGAGGTGGCTCCCTAAGTGTAGCCCCACCTGGTTCAGGCTAGTTCAAAATCCTGATTTATCAATAAATTAATCACTATTACCGATAAAATAAAATAAAATATGCTTGTTAGTTAGATATTATTTTACGTAAATTGATAATGGAGAAAATAAGAATGGTAGATACTCTCAAACATAATTTGTTTGCATTAGGATAAGAGCTCTTATTAGTACTTGCCGTTAGGCTAGTACTATTGCAATTGGTTGCATACAATTTCCATTAACTTATTATTTATTTTTCCACCAATTATATCTATGAATTTTTTCTTTCTTTTTTTTCTATTTTTAAATAGTTAAGATGCGTGATTTTTAAGTTTTCAAATTACAGAAATTGTTTTTCTTCAATCTAATTGGCTCAAATAATTTGCACCTTATTACCGGATTTCCCGGATCCACTTTCTACATGAATTTTTTTAGGTGAATTTTTAGGTATATTAAAATAATATTTAGTATGTTTTAATTTCTTTTTCAAATTATTCAGAGTCTGTATATAAAGCTTTAAATATTTTAAAGTTTTATTAACTACCACGACAAATAAGTTTTGCCTTTATTATTGAAACTAGGTGAAAATATTGTGATGCTAATTAATTGATTATTAATTAATTGTGAAAATCTTGGTAGTTACCATTACAAGGTAACAAATATTTTAATTTTTAAGTAATTTATAAATAGCACTTGGTTGGTTGGTTAGGTTAGCATATGCTCGCCTAATTTAAAACTATTAAATATTAATAACATAAGAATATTATAATAATAGAATAATAACATAATATAATATAAAACATTATTAATATAGTCATAAAAATTAAAAATTAGTAATATAATGTTTAAAATAAAAATATTCTAATATTTAAATTATTAATATTGATAATAATATAATAAGTCAACAATATAATAACCTAACAATAACAATCTAAAATATAAGTACAACCCCGCTCTGCAAACTTCCCGCTTTGCAATTTCAAATTTTGAACCTTCGTCGTTCATGGTGGTGTTTGTTGGTGGGGATCTCCCCCTACCACCCACAGCCCCCGGTCTGGACCCTGCATTGCTGACACTATCTGCCACATGTTTTGTTGGTCCCACTGTGGTTCCTCCGTTCATTCCTGTTGTGCCTCAGTTTGACGGTCCTCCTTTGGAGAGCCCTCAGGACACGAGCGTAGTTTCGAATTCTGACCCTATTCCTGTTGTGTCAATTTTTCTATCCTCGGAGCTTCTGGATGGAAAGCGAATCTCAAAGGATGGAAGAACACGCTGGTCGGAAATTCAGACACTGTGGACCCTAACTTTGTCCCAGTTTACTCACAATCTGAGGAGGGAATGTCTTTTGAGCTTCCTGACGTAGTCTTGGACCGTATTGTGCAGAACATGACTAACACTCTGGTGGGGAAGTTCTTCTCCTTGCGCCCCACGGTGGAGATGATCCGAAAATAGGTCAAGGACAAATGGAAGCTGAAGGGGAGTGTTTCTGTCAGTGTTATGCCTGGTGCCCTATTCCTCTTCAAATTCACTTTCGAGTAGGATGTCGCCCATGTCCTCTCTGGTTGTTGGTCCTAGGGTCGTAATAACCTCTCCCTCTATCACTGGAAGGTTGGCTTTGATCTTGCGGTTGACTTGCAAAAAACTGCATCGGTATGGGTTCGTCTCTCGGGGCTCCCCCTTGAATACTGGGATGAATCCATCTTCAAATGGATTGGGAACTCATTTGGCCACTTTGTAGGTGTTGATGAAATCACCAAATCCAAATCACGCTTGTTCTATGCTTGCTTTTGTGTCCAAGCTACTGTGAGCAAGAACCTCCCCAACTTCATAACCCTTAAATCTAGGCTAGGCAGCTGGACTCAAGCTTTGGTTTATGAAAATGCTACCCTCTTCTGCTAGAAGTGTCATAAATCAGGGCATGTTATCTCTCAATGCAAGGCCCCTACATCCCCTCTCCTCAAGCTCAAGGGCTTGGCCCTGGGGGAGGACCTTGTGCCAAATGCTCCTATTATTCACCATGACCTTGTTATGGGGCTTGTTATCCCCCCTAATCCTAGCCTGGACCTGCCTCCCTTGGTTGTTGAAGACCCAGTTATTGAAGAATACCCACTTGCTGAGAGTATCATCAACCTTCTCCAATCTCCTACAAATATTATGGAGGAAACCTCTATTCCAACCTGGATGGTCCAGTGCATGTCCTCGATGGCCAACTTGGTTTCTCTGGCTGGTCAACTGGAAGATGGCGAGATTGCAAGGGACCCCTCTCTCATCCCAGAGACAGCTCGCTCCCCATTGGTGGCTCCCGCCCTGAACCAAGGCTTATCTTCTCCTGGTGCCTCTGGAGCGTCATCTAGTGGTTGCATGACCCCTGCTGATGAGAGCTAGATTACTCAAAGATGCAAAATCGGGACTAATAAGCCTGACGTGGGGACAGATCTCAAAGTGGGACAGTCATCGCAGAGACTTTCAAGACAAAAGGAGGCAGCAAGGGACATTGCCAATTGAAGGCAGAGGACCTTGGAGACAACCATAAAAGGTAAGAAATGAAGGTCCTCTCTTGGAACATGAGGGGCCTAAACAACCCCAAAAGCAATATGCTCTAAAAAATGCATTTTTGAAAATAAAATTATGGTCCTTCTTCTTCAAGAAGTGAAGATGTCTTTGTCCTCCTTCTCCATGGTGGCTGGGAAAATCTGGCCCGGTGCTAAGTTTGTTATTAGTGAGGCTACTAGAGCCTCTGGTGGTCTGGTCACCATGTGGGACCCCTCCCATTTTTCTAGCAGTTTTCTCTCCTCCTCGACCAACCTTTTGGTTTCTGAACTCTCCTCCCTGATGGACTCCTACATCCTTGTTAATGTTTATGCCCCTAATGTCCGATTTGGTAGATTAATGCTCTGGAATGATATAACAGCTCTAATACAAAATGATGCCAATTCTCACTGGTTGATTGCGGGTGATTTCAACTCCCCTTTGATTCCCTCTAAGAAGCTGGGAGGCCTTCCTGAATACTCTAACAACATGACGGATCTAGTTGATTTCATTGGCAGAAATGGGTTAATGGATGTGGAACTGTCGGGGCAAAAATTCACTTGGTCTAATCTTAGAAAGGGAAAGGATCTTATCCAGGTCAGACTTGACAGATTTCTCATCTTGGGTAACTGGGGAATTGGTCCAGCCTTGAATCTCACTGCCCTCCCCAGAATGGTCTTTGACCACAACCCCCTGCTCCTATGGAATACCACTAATGCTACTAGGAGGAAGTATCCTTTTTGATGTGAAATTATGTGGAATGCTCACCCTGATTTCAAGGACTGCATTAAAAGATGGTGGAGTACCAACATATCTGGTACTCCTATGTTCAGGATTTCCCAGAAGCTCGACTTGGTCAAAAGAAACGTCTGGGGCTGGAACAAATACACCTTCGGGGATATTTTCTAGCAAAAAAAAGAGCTCAACAGTAAACTGGCTTATATACAAGAGCATATTGACCAAGGTGACTCCCTTGAAGCCACCCATATGGAGGAGGCAGCCCTCCGTAGAAAATGGAAGGAAAATTCCCACAAAGAGGAACTATATTGGAAACATAAATCCAAGGTTCAATGGCTCAAAGAGGGTGATAAAATTACTATTTTCTTCCACATATCTGCTTCTATCCACAAGCGTAGGAACCACATCTCTTCCCTCATGAACAACAACAATCTAGTAGTCAATGACTTGACAGCTTGGGCCGTATGACTACCAACTACTTTGCAACCTTATTTCGGGATGATGACGACCGGGGGGACCCTGCGGGGGAGGACCTTCTTAACTGCCTCCCAACACCCCTCTCGGTGGAAGATAACAACCTCATCTTGGCCCCTGTCTCTAAGGAGGAAGTCAAGTCTGTTGTTTTTTCTATGGTCCCCTTCAAAGCGTCGGGTGCTAATGGTTTCCCCCTGACTTTTTTTCAAGATTTCTGGGATGTGGTGGGCCCTGATGTTGTTTTGGCTACTAGAGATTTTTTCAGATCGGAAAGGCTCCTCAACAAACTCAATCACACCTTCATTGCTCTTGTTCCTAAAACTCAGGAGGCATCTTCTCTCAAGGACTTCCACCCCATCAGCCTCTGCAACACTATTTATAAAATCTTCAGCAAAGTTCTTGTCAATAGGCTAAAACCTTTTTTGGATCCTTTGATTAGCCCATCCCAGAAGGGTTTCGTTCCTGGCCGACAGATTCTTGATGTGGTCATCTCTACTCATGAGATTATTCACTTCATGGATAAATGTCATCGAGCGAGGATGGTTCTCAAGCTTGACATCTACAAGGCTTATGACAGGGTCAATTGGAACTTCCTCTTCAAAGTTCTCAGAGCTATGGGGTTTGGAGACAAACCTATTAAAATTATTGGGGAATGCATTTCTACTTTCACCTATGTTGTGCTGCTAAATGGGAACCCCCTAGAGAAATTCAGGACCTCCAGAGGGCTGCAAAAAAGGGATCCTCTATCCCCCTACCTTTTCATCATACTTGCTGAAGTGTTGGCCTCTAACCTGAACTCTTTGGTTCATAGGGGTACTCTGCTAGGCATCAAGCCTGCCTCTATGACGCCCCCCAATGTTCTACAGTAGTTTGTTGATGATACAATCCTTTTTGGTGTCTCGGCCTCTATTTGGGAAGCTAAGGCCTGGAAATCCTTTCTTAACGCCTATGCTCTGGCTTCTGCCAAGCACATTAACTATGATAAGAGCAACATTTACTCTTTCACACTAATGCCCAACTCCAAGATAAAGTCTGCAGAATCCTTGGCTATCAAAAAGCCTTCCTCCCTGGTACTTATCTTGGACTCCCACTGACTGTTAAAGATGTCTCTAATTCCTTTTGGATCTCTATCCTTGAAAGAATGCATAAAAATTTGGCTGGCTAGAAAGGTAGATTCCTGAGTAGTGCGGGGAAGTTGCAGTTGCTTTCCTCCTCCCTCTAGGGGATCCCCGTGTACTTTCTCTCCCTCTTCAAGATTTCTATGGCTATGGTTGCTAAGTTGGAAAACATTCAAAAGACTTTCCTTTGGACGAGAATGGAAGAAAAGAAGAGGCTTGCCTTGGTGGGTTGGGACAAAGTGTGTCTTCCCAAGGCCATGGGTGGCTTGGGAACTCGTAAGATCTCAAGATTCAATAAGGCCCTTATGACTAAAATAGCCTGGAAGCTTTTGAACAAGGATATAGATTGGAGTAGGATCATCAAGGCTAAGTACATGGGTAATGTGGATTTTTCCTCTATCCTGAAAGAGGAGGACCTTCCTAGGGGCTCCAAAATATGGAATAACATCTTAAGCTGTAGGGACCCTTTACCTCATAGTTTGAAGTGGATTATTGGAAATGGCAAGAACATTCTTTTCTGGGAAGACTGTTGGTTAGGGGAGATACCCCTTGCTTCTTCCCCCTTCCTAAGACGGTTGCAGGAAGCCACTAAAGGCTTCTTCGGTGAAAGGGTCAATGACTACTTCAGTAATTGCACTTGGAGGACCTTGGAGGATTGATGTGCTGACTTCCCCTTCCTCCTTTTGGCTGCTAGAGAGATCCAGAAGCTTTTGGCTAGTATATTCCTCCTCCTGTTCCCTAGGGACGATAGACTTATTTGGAAGTGGGACCCCTTTGGAGACTTTTCTGTCAGGACTGCCTACACCAACTTACTCAGGGAACCTATCTCCTCTATTTGGAAAGAGGTCTGGAATCCCCAACTCCTCCCCAGGGTCAATTTCTTCTGGTGGATTGCCCTCCTCCACAAAATTTTGACCCAAGACAACTTGGTCAAGATGGGTTTTCATTTCCCTAACAGATGTATCCTTTGCAAAGATGATGAAGAATGTCCAACCCATCTTTTCCTCCTCTATGCCTTCACTCGAGAGCTTTGGGGGATGGTCTATAGTAAACTTAATATCACTTGGGTTATGAATGACAATTTGGTAAATATGTGTCAAGAGTTTTGGGGCCCCTCTTCCAACCCCCTTATCCAACAACTGTGGAAGTAGACCCCCCCGCATGTTAGCTGGTGTATCTGGAAGGAGCGAAATGACAGGACATTCAGAGACAAAGAGACCTCTGTGGAAACGATGTTTGCTCGGTTCCTCAATCTAATTCTTGACAATATCTTTGTTTCAAAAACTCGAATGGCGTCCAAGCCCCCCTCTATCTGGGACTGGGGAATTTCCAGATGCTGGAACCTCCCCCCTCATTCTCTCTTGTTGACTCCTCTAAGAGACTTTTAAGACAATGCACATTTTGGTTCCCCTCGGATACTAGTTTTAAACTCAATTTTGATGGAGCTACCAGGGGGGCCTAGCTGGTGGTGGTGGAGTGATCAGATCCCATTTGGGGGCCCTCGTTGCTGCTTATGTAGGCAACCTAAATGGTCATTCCTCTAATCAGGATGAAGCGATGGCCTTAGCTTGGGGAATCTATATTGCCCTCTCCATGGGAATCAGAATTATGGACATTGAGGGGGACTCCATGCTCATCATTAATGTTGTCAAAGGGCGAAATAAGCTTAATTGGACAATTGAGGGAACCATCAGAGACACCTTGAGGCTTATCTCCGGGCTTGACTCGTTTAGAGTTATGCATATCTACAGGGAAGGCAACCGCATGGCGGATGCCATGGCAACCATTGGCCTAAACATCTCAGGGCTAAGATGTTGGAGGAGTCACAAATCACTCCCAGACCATGTTAACTTCCTCCTTTGGGGAGAAAAATCCAAGATCCCCACTAATGATTGAGTGCTTGCTAATTGCTTCCCTCCCCCTCCTCTTCGGGTTTGTTTGGAGGTGGTGGATTTATAATTCAAATAATGGGAATATTCCTCAGATCCCTTCGGATGAGGTGGTGACTCGTTCGGCCAGGCTGGAGATGATGCACACGTTGTTGTGTTGGCATTTCACTTGGGCTTGCAAAGCCATGATGAAGTACGATTGGATTGGAAACGTGTTGGTTGTCGTCGGTATCTGCTGGCTCTTAATGCCTCCTAACCAACAAATCATTACTAAAAGTGACTTCTTGTTTTCCCATGTGCCCAACCTCATTTCTCATTTATTGACATTGGGCTCGCACATTCCCTATTTTCTCTTCCAGGCTTGCTTCTCGAAGGGTCTCTGTAACTCATTCTATTTTATGACTAAGGAAGCTTTGTTGGCAGACGAAATGGGGGGCGACAGAGTGAGATATGAACCAGACAATCTGGATGATTTTAAAAATGACCCTCTCGTTTGGAATTTCTGTGTTGAAGGTGGAATTGCTAATTTTCTCGTCTGCCTGAAGGGCCATGATGAGTAGTTCTTGGCTACTTTTGCCTCCTCCTGATCTAGAAGATGGGTCTTGGTTGGTGGCATTACCTTTGATGTCTCTGAGGAGACCATTTCCCAAGCTACAAAGCTGACCCTAGATGGTCATCACTAGAAGCATACCAGCCATGTTGCAAAGTGAGGGTTTGAAACGGTTTTTCTGCAACCGTGAGGAACCTATCAAGCTGCAAGGTGGGTTTTCTCGGGAGGAGCTCAAGCACCCGTGGAACATGATCTGCCTCATGATCATGAAATAATTCACTCTCAATGGTAGGTATAAGGTATTCTACTACTACCATTTGCCCCTCCTCAATCACTTCCGCAATAATGATTTGCTTTGTCTGTTATTTTATTTACTGCATTCCTTAGAGAGATTTGTTAAGGACACTATGGACCCTAAGCATGGGGATAATCCTCCTTTCCTCCTCCACCAAGGTCTTATTTACAAGTTGTATAAATTCCATGAGGCTCTATGCCCCCCTAGGAATCTTTCGCTCTCTTAGCCCCCAATGTCAACTCCCCAGTAGCTCGCGGCCCTGTCTCTGGCTTTCCCTAGGTTCTTCCAATATCCCCAAGAGGGCTTTGCCATGGCCACCATGTCCCAAACTACCTATGCCTCAGTTGTTTCTCTTTTGGCGGTCTCCCCTAGCTTAACTTTACCTGCCTCCCCCAGTGCTTCTCGCTCCCTATCCAAGGGAAAAAGCAAAACCCCCGTAAAATGCAAACGCATTGTCTATGATGACAATTCTTCAGCTGAGGACATTGAGAATGACAACCCTTCCCCAGACTCAGAGGTTAAAAGGAGATCCTCCATACTTGCTTCCAAAGGTCGTAGGAAGAAGACCCTGGTTATTGAGAATCTGGACTCTAAGGAGGACCCCATTGGGGACAATAAGGAGGAGGGGCCTAAAACTAAGGGGGGCCCTAATGGGGATGTTGATATGTTCATATGACTAGGGACCCCATATTCCCGACCACTGTTGGTGTTGTTGACATGACTACCCCTAAAAGGAAATATCAAGAACTCATTGATGATAAAGATACAACCCCTTTGAACATGGACACTGAGGGTCCTATGAGTGTGGAAATCCTTGACAACAATGCTCTGGATCCTATAAATTTGGATAAGGATTCAAACTTGGCCGAACAGGTGATGCATTCTATCCCTTTGATGGACTTGGTTAAGGATACTGACAACTCCATTGCTGATGGTGAGCCCAAAGAGACTATGGAAACTACTGATGACTTTGGTTACTGAGAACCCCCAGGAGGCCCCCACTCTACAACAAATGGAAAAGTTGAGCACGGATGTGCTGGACATCACGCAGAGAATTGAAAACCTCGGCCATGTTCTCAATCTGTAGTCTATCAAGGAGGAGGTCAAACAACTTAAGAACAAGATGGAGACTTGGGAAGCCCAAATGGTGGGCCTGAACAAATTCCATTTATAGGTGTTACACAGCTCCGCACTCACCCTCTCTTTGTTGAGGGGATGCTATGCTGACACTAAGGAGGACAAACAGGAGGCTAGGGACCTCTACAAATTCCTGTCTACCGAATGGAGCAGTACCATGGAGGCCATTGGGGTGCGCAAGGCACCCCTGTAGTTTGTTTTTTCTGCTGTTGTTTTTTATTGTTAAAAAGACTTGGTTCCTTTTTTGATGGTTAGTGTTGTTAATTGTTGTTATAGTGCTATTTTTGCGCTATGATTGATAGTTCTGCTATGTAAAGGGTCAGTGCCCTTGTTCTCACTTCTTTTTTAATCAAAAACAATATAATATATTAGTAATTAAAATGATAAAAATGATAATCTAATAATTTTAGCATTAATAATATAAAATTAACATTTTATAATACAAATAAAATATAAGATTAGAATCTCTTATGTGACATGCATAAAAATTAAAAAGGAAAAAAAAATGGCGCTGCATCAAGGATGGCACTGGGCGGGAGAAAAATTTAAAAATTTGTACCAGCGTAGAGTCAAAGAATGGAATAGGGATCGTCAAGGGTTTGATGGAGGGTACCAAATTGGCCAGGGGATTAGTCAAAGGGACTGACAATCTCAAGAAATTGACAACACTTGTCCTGGCAGCATAGGCAACCGTTCAAAAAGCTAAGCAAATAGAAGCAAGGTATTTTTTATATTTGTGATGACACCTGCTTGAAATGTGCCCAAAAGCCAGAGGTTTCTATTGGGTATTTGGGGAAACTGCTTAAGGACTTTGAGGCGGATTTAAAATCCAACGGAAACCAAGATGGTGTACCGAAAGAGGGGTTTTCGTCTTATGCTTCACGGCCAAACACTATTCCGCTACAAAAACCAAGATTCCTTTCTTTCCCAAATGATATCCCTCTACAAGGGATGGTTCGACACTTTTACCCTAATAGTAGAGCTCCCTTCAAGCCAAAAATCACCCCTAGGACTTACGAGCAGCCCCAAGATGGCAGTTCAATAGAAGGTGAGGATTTATCAATTCAACATCCACCTCAAACCCCGAGAGTCTGGAGATGGAAAAGGCAAGTTAAGGATCCTATTCAAAATAATGAAGTATCTGTTGATATCAATCCAAACCGAGAGGATCGAATCCACAAGGTTGTTTTTCCAGATCATCTGCTCCTCCCTCAAATCTCACATCTTCGAGAAAGAGAACTCATTGGTAAGTGTTGGAATTCTTCTCCATCTCCCTCTAATCCATCTTCATGGGAAAAGAAAAATTGGAAAGGGATTAAGGAAATTTTCTACATTGACCATGGATTTAATTTTTTTATTGTCATCTTTAATTCAAAAGAAGACAGATATTTGGTTCATAAATTCAAGGGTCGGTTCTGCAAGGGTTTTGGCCTAGTTACGATCCCATGGACTCCTAACTTTAAGGCAGATGATTAAATCTACAAGTATACCCCTTTTTGGATCTCATTCCCTTCTCTACCTCTCGAATATAGAGACCTAGATTTGATTGAGCTAGTTGCAAATCAGATAGGCATTTTAATTAAGTATGATATTATTCCTTTCGAGCTGACTCATCTCCCAATTAGGGTGTGTTTGCTGCTAGACCTGTCAAAAAACTTTCCAAACAACATTTCAATTATTTCTAAGTTTGGTACTTGGAAGAAACCCATTAATCTCGATGATGCCATATCAGTTGATTCTCATTCAGATTTATTGGGTCATCTCACTTCTCAGTGTCAAGGATTTGATTGTTCAACAGTTAGGGTGTGATGATCACTCTACTGACCTTTACTCTACTCTTTTACTGCTTTCCTATGAAGCACCTTTGAAAGGTGGTCACTCTATTCAAGTGGCAGAGGATAAGGATAATTTAATGATCTTTACTAACAACAAAACAAAAACATATGCTGGACAGGATCAAACTCAATTCTATATGATGCCCGAGGTTTTAAGAATGAGTTTTCCATTCACTAGTAGGAAAATTTTGTTATCAAGATCCCACATATTAAATCAAGAGGTGCACAATATGATTCCTCCCACTTTCACATCTCCTCTAAAGTACATACTACCAAATGATAAAACAAGCAATGTAGCAACTCTAGTTAATCATCATTTTCAAAAGAATTTAAGGATTCCTTGGTGCAACCTTCAGATATCTTTTTGAACAGGAAGTATACTTTTACCTCAAGAGCTACTCACAACATGGATGATTTAGTATGGAATTTGGTTTTCTATATTCATCCTATTGATATTTTGATTGCATCCAAGAAGGAAAGTGATAAGTCGGTTGGTTGTCACTTAAATAGTCTACAATGGCATAAACAACTTGAGATACAAAAGCCCCCAGATAATTTAGAACAAGTAGTTGATGATTTGATGCGATCAGTAGGTTCCCAAATATTTGATGATATTGCAGAGGAAATGTTAAATGAAGATGATGTAATGTTGCCTATTGATTCATGTACTCTTCCACTCCCTCAACAAGACATACAACATTCATCTATCCTACTTGTCATGGAATACGATATTAGAATCACCCAGGATGACCTTGATAAGCATCAAGAATTGGATTTTGATTTTTCGTAGCTCCTCTCAATTTCTTAGTCCCCTACTAACCTGATTTAGGCTCAAAATACACCTAAACCAAGAGGGAGGAAACCAAAATTAGTTAAATTCAAGGAGGAGATAGAGGCAAGTATCCAAACCACTTTAGATGGAAAATTTTCTGTCACTAAGAGGTCGAGGAGGGTGTGTTGCTCTCCTAGGCTGCAATAAAAATTATTTCATGGAATGTCAGAGGTATCAATGCCTCTGACATGAGAAATTAGGTCAAGCAACAACTTGACTCAGCTAGGGATGATATTATCATGCGACAAGAAACAAAAACTTCTCAAGACACCTTCTAGGCAACAGTTCACAAATGGTCCAATTGGAAAGCTACTCATGTTCCCGCTTTGGGAGCTTTTGGAGGTCTAATAACTCTATGGAGCCCAAAAAATACTAACTGCAGAGTTAGTTAACGAAGGTAGAGATTGGCAAATTATGAATATACAAAGTTTTGACCTTACATTCAAATTAATCAATGTTTATGGGCCTACTCCTACTCATGAGAAAAAGAGACTCTGAGATACTTTGACAATCTTTATTCAACTGTTTGTAAATCATAAAATTATCATAGCTAGAGATTTTAATGCAATTTTCTCTCTAAGAAAAAAAAAGGTGGAATTTGCCCTCCTCCCAAGATGATTGAGGATTTTGTGTCCTTTATTTTAGATAACGCCTTGAAAGATATAGTTCCTAAGAATTGGCATTTTGCATGGACAAATAAAAGAAAAAATTTCACATAGATTGTAGAGAGGTTAGATAGATTTCTCATTTCACAACATTAGGTTTTACACAATTATAATCTTGAATCAGATATATTGCCTCTTATATGCTCAAATCCCTTTGCCATATCAATGACAATTTCAACTAATTCCATGGCTTCTTTGCATCGACCTTCTTTTAAATTTGAAAGAATGTGGTTTAGGCATCCACATTTTCTTCCTCTTTTGCGTTAGTGGTGGGTTAGTGCACCTCATCATAATGGTGCCAAAATGTTCCAATTTTATAGGAAAATGCAACATGTAAAATCTCAAATCAAAGTTTGGAATGTACAATTTTTCAAGAGTATTTTCATTGAAAAGGAAGCAGTTACAAATGAATTGATTGAAATCCATGATCATATTATTCTTCATGGTTTGGACCTAGCCACCTATGACAAGCAAAAACGACTACAAGAAACATGAGAATAATTGAGCAAAAGAGAGGAAACTTACTAACGACAAAAGTCTAGGGAGTTAAGGTTGAAAGAAGGGGACAAAAATACTAAGTTTTTTCATGCTTCAACTAAAGCAAAGCGAGCAGCGACATTATTAATTTTCACCATCAATGATTTTGTATCAGGTATTAAACTCACAAATGTCAAGGATATTCAAGAAGAAGGTGTTAAATTCTTTAAAAACCTACTAGCTCCTCCTCCTCCTACATCTAATCCAAGTATGAATCTTAATGAGCAAGAAGTATTAGGTTGCATTCCATGCATTATCACTCAGCAAGATAATTAGGATCTTATGAAATCGTTTACTCCAGAAGAAGTCAAAGGAGTGGTATTATCACTAGCACCAGACAAAGCACCAGGCCCTGATGGATTCACTGCTCTTTTCTTTCAAAAATGTTGGGATGTAATAAGTTTTGATCTGTTGGCAACACTTGAGGAATCAAGAAGAAGCACCTCTCTCTTAAAAAAATTTAATGCTACAAATATAACAATTCTGCCCAAAACCAAGAATCCAAAGACATTTGCAGAATTTAGGCATATTTCTTTATGCAACACAATATACAAGATTTTTACAAAAGTTATTTACTTGAGATTACAACATTTAATTCCAAAAATCATTTCTCCAGAACAAGGTAGCTTTGTTACAGGTAGGGATACTGTTGAAGGGGCATTAGTTGCACATGATGTTCTCCACTCAATTCATACATCTCAATTATCATTGTTTGTTGTCAAGCTTGATATGATGAAAGCTTATGACAAGGTAGATTAGGGATTTCTTTTAAAAGTTCTTCATAAATTTGGGTTTTCTAATAAATGATGTAAATGGATCAAGGCATGAGTTTTAGGTGCATTTTTATCAATAATCATAAATGGAGTGCCAATAGGTTTTTTAGAAGCTAATAAAGGAGTAAGACAAGGATATCCTCTATCCCCTTTTTTATTTATCATCATGGCAGAAACTTTTAGCAGGTTAATCAGCTCCAATAATGAAAAGGGTGTTTGGCAAGGAATCCACATTCTATCTACATCTATTTCAATCACACACACTCTTTTTATAGTTGACACTCTTTTGTATGGTAAGTCAACTATACCTGAGGCTAAACAAATGAAAAATATTCTGGAACTTTATACTTCAACTTCAAGTTAGAAAATAAATTCTCACAAATCAAAGGTCTACTTCAACAAAAGAACAACAATTAAAAGAAAGATTATCAAAATTTTGGAATTCAAGGTTGAGGAGTTACCATGTACATACCTAGGTATTCCATTCTTTATGGGATCAAACAAGCCATCCTATTGGAAAAATATTATTGAAAGGATTAAGACTAGAGTTTTAGCTCGGAAAGCTAGTTGGCTTTCCCTCTCATGCCGCATTCTTCTCATTAAAACTATCCTCGCTGCCATTCTAAATTATTACATCTTTGTGCTTAAAGCCCCTAAATCAGTGATCCTTCAAATTGAGAAAATCATTAGGATTTTTTTATGGAAAGGAAATATGTCAAAAGAAAAAAAAGATCCCATTAGTTTCATTAAGTAATATGGCTCATGAAAAGAAAATCGGAGGAGTAGGATTACATGACTTGACTAAGCGTAATAAAGCTTTTGGAGGCAAATTAGTTTGGAAAACGTACTCTAAACCCAATAATAAATGGTGCAAAATCATGCAAGCCAAATATCTGGATTCATCTAATCCCCTCAAATTTCTCACTATTTTTAATCCCCCGAATGGATCAACTATGTGGAATTTCATGATGTCATCTAGGGCAGTGGTAACTACATATTTTTCTTGGCAAGTGCACAATGGTGAGTCAATCCATTTCTGGAATGATTCATGGAATGGTTACCCCCCTTTAGTTCAACTCCAATAGTTGCAGGTTGTAGTTCCAATCTTATTTTATTCTTGGGGGTCTAGATTAATTGACTATGTCAATGGAATTGAATTACACTCAGGAAAAGTTAGTTGGAAAGATCTCACAAAGCTTCTCATTGATGACAACCAAACGAGGTTAGTTCAACAAGTATTATCACAGAGGATAGTGTTCTTATCAAATAAGGATGATAAAGTCATTTGGGCTCCATCTAGAGATGGTATTTTCTCAATAAAAAATGGGTATACAACACTACAGCACATGATGGGTCAGCAACAAGTGAAAAGAGCATACTCTCTCTGGTGGAACAACATAGTTTTGCCAAAGGCACGATTTTTTTCTTGGTTGGCTCTTCATTAAAAAAAAAATAACAAGTGATAAGCTAGTTAAATTGCAAATTGCACAACCTTTTTGTTGTATTTTATGTGGTTAGGAAAATGAATCCATGGATCATTTATTTATTCAATGTTCATTTGCTCAACAATCTTGGCAATTCATCATGAAAAAATTGGAACTCTCTTTACCCCTACCAAACACAATTTGGGATTTGTCTCAATCATGGCCTATTCTCTTCAAATATTCCCTACTCTCTTGCATTTGGAAGATTATCCCAATGGCAGTCTTACGGTCCATTTGGTGGGAGCGGAATAAAGAATTTTCAGAAAAGTTATATCTCCTACTAATAAAGTACTTGAGGTAATTGAAAAAATAGTTTCAAAATTAGTAAATGCATATATATAGAAGCATCAAAGTTGTTCCTCGCTCTTTACATCATGGGATGGCAACATAATGAAGAAATGGAAACTAATTTGTTTACCACCTATTGACAATTTTTCCTTGTCTTGTAAGCCAAAGATTGATAGATCTCACATTACTTGACAGTCTCCACATCCAAAATTTGTAACGTTAAATTTTGATGGATCTTCACGAGGCAATCCAGGAGAATCAGGGATTGGTGTGTGTATTAGGGATCGCCTAGGTTAATTGAAAGCTTTCAAATCCTTTGTATTAACCCCAAGAACTAATAATATGGCTAAATCCCAAGCATTTTGGAGTGGTTTGATATTTGCCAAGAACTTGGGTTATTCAGAAATTCATATTGAAAGGGACTCTTCAATAATTATAAATGCTTGCGAGAATAGGAAGGCACTTATTGGGCACATTAACTATGTTTTGATGCAAGTCTAGGCCCTTTTGAATTCCTTTGAATTATATCGCATATCACACTCGTTTAGAGAGGGGAATAGGCTAGCGAACAAGATAGCAAACATGGGTTGCGATAAAATAAAGGTGGACTCAAGGGTAGATGGTATTGATCTAAAAAATATTCCTCATTCGAAGGACATTGTGAAGGAGGAAATGCATTTAATAAAAGGAGAGGGTATTCATACAGGGTAATCATTTCACATTATGTCAATTTGTAAGTAATTAACATTGGGCATATTCAATGAAAGATGGTAGTGTTTTAAAAATATTTTCCCATTTAGAGGACATCACAAAAGATGAGTTATTTATGGTAAAAGGAGAAGGAAAACTTTACAAGAAACCATAATAACAGGCCAGGATTTTAATCATTCATATCACCTTAAATAATGTAATAGTAATCAATTTTTGACAGGGGAAGTTGATATGAATCGTTAACTCATCATTTTTATATGCTCACATGTGTGAATGGCCAATTCAAATTGAAAAGGAGACTAAGTTGTGGAGTTTATTGCATGGTTTTAATTGTACCTCATGTGATACCAAATCATTCGAAGTGTGTGATTAATAACATTTATGATAAAATCATGTGGCTTGACAGACAATAATGAATTTGCAAGTTTCAAAAAATAGGTGATAGGCTTGGTCGTGGCATACTCATAATAGATCTTCCCAATTTAAACATGGCTTAAACATTCATATCAAAAAATAAAAGGGTTTTGTGTGCTTTATTATAACAACTCCTCATCAAATGAAGCAAACATCCTCATCTTCAGATGAAGGAGAAATTCAAACAGCTCGTTGGTGTCCACATTGTCGCTTGGCTAATATGGAGTACATGCCACATAATTACAAGGTGGGAATTTTAGTTGCAGAGTGGGAAAGGTCGTTTATAAACCACATTTTGGATGACAATTTAGGGCAAGTGTTCAAAGTGCATCGCTATCAATATAGGAAATGTGTTACAAGGATAATTGGGGACGAAATCTTGTTTCCACAAGAAAGAAGAATCATATTCCCTTCTCAATTGCTTTCTCTCTTTCTGTCTAATGCCCTAGACTTCTTGCAATCATTATCTTCTCTTGAATTAATAGTTAGTAGGGTTGTTAGAGATTAATTTCTTCTTGGAAACAAACTGCTCCTTGTGGTCCAGCATTATGATTTTTGGAAAGGGAAAGCACATATCGGGGGTCTTTTTTCCCGTCACTTTCTCCTCAATGGGCATACTTATACTTCAGTCTATGATAACATCAAGCACACTTTAGAAATGTAGAGTGTTAGATATATTCAGCAAGCCTTGGATAGGCATAACAGGGTGCTTGGGCAAGATATGACATAAAGAATTTAGAAAAAGGTCAATGCACTACTATTCTTGTTAAGTCGTGACCATGAAGAAAATGTTCCTCATCCCCAACAACCTTCAATTGCTCAAGGTTTACGCACCCAGGTCAAGGCACAACCTCCATTCCTAGACCTTAATAATCCTCCAAGGATGGCAAATACAGAAAATGTAGATGACACAACAAGTAATTCACAATTGCCCCTACACAAGAATTTGGGGTGCCTCAAGATCAGCAAGATGAAAATGAGGTTGACCCACAAGCCATTAAGGAATGAAAATACTTGTGCAAAATTCACAATTTTGCTGATTATGGGAAAGGACGATTGGTTATCTATCTGCAATTACGTTTTGGTCAGTTTTGTCTTCTAGGTGGTTGTAGGTGACATTCCAATGATATTCGGCTTCAGCTATTTGAAGGGTTGGCCAATTTGTTGTGTAACTATTCAAAATTTGTATGGGTTAATTAATGGCCATGTTAAAACAAGTAAATTTTGGCACTATACAAAGGAAATGATCAATTAGTAGCTAGGTTAGTAGTAGAATCTGTTATAGGTAGCTTTGATATGGTTTGTAAGATCTTTGATCCAGTTCGAGCCATAACTGGAGGTTTTCTTTCTGGTTCTTTCTTGTCGGTATGCTCTTCAAACCAGATTTTGTTAGCTCTTATTATATTAAGATAATACAAAATAATAATATTTAAAAAAATAATACAATGAATATTAGTGAAAAAATAATATAATGAATATTAATACAATGTAATATAAATAAAAATTGTTCTCACTTCAATTTCTTTTGCTACAGTAAATTTTTAAATTTTCTTTACTATTATTTAAATTTAATTTATGTTTTGTTCACTAATAACATTCTCAAATAAATATTAAATTTTAGAAGAGTTATAGTATTCTTAATTGAAAAAAATTAAATATTGTTTATATAAATTTATTAAATTAATAGCTTTACTAAGCCTCTCATTTATTTACTACATTTATATGTACTAGTTTGATTGAGTTCTTCGATTACCTATTCATTCATTAATACAATATAAATTTTCAATCTCTTCTATTTGCATATTGTTTGAAAAAAAATGTATTCAATTGCTATTACAAATAGGGTTAGGATTATATTTATAGCTTAGTGTTAGATTTTAATTAGGAGTAGGGTTCAATTAAGGTTAGGACTATGATTCAATTAGTGTTTAATTAAAGTTATAAAATAAATTTTTGAGTTTGGATTAAATTATGGTTATAGTTCAAACATGGTTAGGGTAAGGGTTAGGTATAAAGTTAAATTGGAGTTAAGGTTAAGGATCAATTAGGCTTATAGGTAAAACGTTTGATTTAGGATTAGGGTTAAATTATGGTTAGGATTCAAAGTGGTTATGAATACAATTCAATTAAGATTAGAGTTATAATTGGAATTAAAGACAAGGCTTTTATTAGAGTTAAAATAGGGTTAGGGTAAGGGTTAATATTAGTGTTCAATTTAGGTTAGGGACTATTATGCATTAAAATTAGGTTTCAATTAAATTTATAATTAACATTCAATTATTATTATAGTTAGGGTTCAAAGAAGATTACAACTTAATTAGGGTTAGGATTCAATTAAAGTTATGGTGACAAAATTATTTATCTCTTCTATTTGCTAATTGTTTGCAAAAAAGCATACTCAATTACTATTACAAATATGTATGGCAAGTACTAGCCACTACATGGCACTTGTTTTGGGATTGTAGTCAATATCTACCTACCATCATTTTATTTCTATCCATCATTCAAAGCATCCAAAGGTAATGTTAAAGTGAATTAAAAGAGATTATCATAGTTCCATAATCCATTAAATTTGTAAATAGAAGAAAAGGCCGATAGAATTGTTTATAAGCATTATCCATCAATATTATTTCTTATTTATTTATGTAATTTAATAGATATCAAATTGACACAAATTAAAATTCATTACAAAATACCTAAGGTTATATATCAACAATATCTTTGTTTACTCTTAAATGAACCTAATAAGTATTCAATGCTAATATGCATCAATTTGTGTTCAGATAATTATATTTTATATATTACATTAAATTAATATTATGATAGACCCTTCAAAGAAAGAAATACAAATAAAATAGAGTTAAAAGAACATAAGGAATCAGAGATATTAAGACATTAATCCATATCCTGGTCTAAGTTAAAATTATAAACAAGGAAATAAGTATGTCATCCCTTATGTATGGTTTATCAAAATAGTGTTCTCGATATATTTTTTATTTTAATTACTTCTTTAGATGAACTCTATTGGTATGATTCAATATTATTATGTTATGTTTTAATTTTCTTTATAATAAACCAGGAGATCTAGTATTGTGATACTTGGATTAATTGTAACTTGTTTGTCAATACATCATTGTGCTCTCATATGCAAAGACTAGTGGGTAAGTATTTCCTTGGTATGGAATATTTGTTGACTAATTTAAATTAGGCTAATTTTAAGTTATTGATTCAATGTCCAAATGATGTACAAAGTTATCATGTAAGAAACTAGGAGTCGATGGTCATTAAACATTCTTAGATGAAGGATTTATATCTGTTTGTAGTAAGGTTGTGATCTTATGAATCAATTGGTTGAACTCAATTTTTCTTAGTGTTTCCTATAGTAAGTTATTACTTAAAGTAAGGTTAAGTTGTGTACTATTGAGATTTATTGTGTCACCCTTGATATTTATTTTTGTATCAATACCAAAGCATTATTCTTTAATAATTAAAATGATTGTATCTTTAAAATGAATATCTCATAAGTTTTTACTCTAGTTGTGGCAATTGATATATATAGTCATGCATATTTCTTACTAAGAACCCGTGTTGTTCTTATGCCCCTTATTAATTTTTCTAAGGTATCACTTGGGTTCTCAATTGGATTAAAACAAAACTTTCACCTATTAAATGAGCTTAGGCGTGTCCTTGTAACAACCATTTATCTAAAAATATTACTATCCTTATTATAGTGCAAAATTGCAAGGTTAGGGATGCATTTGAATTGTTGCTAAGAAATAAAAAACTATAAAATTATAAGTAAAAAAATTTCTCCTATGTGTTTATGAAGATGCATTGTGGTTTATGTGCATATGATGGTGTTTTCTATATTTATGTGATTGGTATGTTTACTGTGTGTATTGTGTGAGTGTAAGCCTCTTTCCCCAAATGTCTTCTATGGTTGTTGTGTTTGCACCATGTGATCATCTCCACGAGAATGGTGGGGTAGACCTAATGGTATCACATGGTTGGGTGGCATTGCAAACTACCATTGGGGATTGGAGATTCAACATCAAACTTCATCATCTCCTTCTTCTTTATCTTTCTCTTATGTATTATTGATATTTTTATTTCATGTTTATGTATCTCTAGAGGACATGTGTCCTATGTATTATAATAAATTAATTATGTATAATGGACCCTCACAATGAAGGGAAATGTATTAATAGAATGATGTATGTGGTTAAGTAGATTTACGTGTGTTAGTGTTGGTATCAGGCATAAAGTGCATTGTATTCTTTATATGGTAGTTTCAATGTTGTATTATGAGCTATGATAGGAAAACTTCAATTGGTGCTTTAAAATGGACATAGAAGTGTTAGGTGTAGATTTGGAGATTGATTTAGTCATGTCCCAATTTTTTCTTGTGTTCTAGTTCATTTTGGGATTACATTGAATGGTAGTGATGTTTGGGAACCCTTAAAGGTATCTTGTGTTAGTTTAGAGTGATTTAGATGGTGTTGATGGTGTTCACTGCAAACTAATACTTGCCAAAGCTCTTTGGTGATACCTAGGACCTAGTAGGCGGCCTTGTTTAATGATCTAAAACTTGTAACTTCAAGGATAGTCTTGTGTGATGCTTATCACCTTTGTAACCTTTTGCTATAGCCTTGGAGACCTATCCCTATGGTCAGTTGATATTTTTTATGTTAGTCTTCTACATGTTATAAATATAAATTAGTCAAGGCTACCTTTACATTTTTCATGGATTAGTGGTCACCTTAAATGTCGTGTCTTCAGTATTCACCTGAATATTTTTTGATGGAGGAGTTAATTGTGTCATGATGAAAAAAATATTAAATATAATTGGAAGGAATAAGTAGAATGTTGTACTTGGAGTAGCTAGGATTAAAGTAGTTGTGAGCAAGCTTCTTCTTTCTTTTTGATGGTTGTGTAAGGATTGGTTTGCATCTTACAATATCTTTCAAAAAAAACACCACCTCTATGCGGAGACCTTCAATGGACATAACTCTTGATGTGGTTGTAAATATTAAACCTTGTCTCTTATTTTTTCTTATGTTTATTATATCTCTATTCAATGTGAATCCTTGATATTTGTGTATTGTTATGGCCCAAGGCATGGTTAGTGGTAGTTGTGTATAGTTGTCTCGTGTTATTGGAATGATGAGAACATTTTTTGTGTTTTCATATGTTGAGAAACATGAATAAAGCTTGTAATATTAGCTTTCTTACGTGATTACAAAACTAAAACTAAATATGAAATGAACATGTTATTCCACCATTCAACATAAATATAAATACCAAAAGAGACCAGATTTATGTGGATAAACCCTTTCGAGAAAAAAATCCATCAGAGAATGAGGGCAAGTATATTATTAATCTTCAAAAAAGAGAGACTACAACAATAATACACTTCACTTCTCCAAATGATCTCAAAACTATTTGGAGACCTCAAAGAAACTATGAACAACTGATGATTAAACAAATATGCCTTGGCTCCAATTTATAGCCAAATGGACTTGAGGAAAAAAACATAGTTGTTTTTCCAAAACAAGGGGCCAAAACCACTTGACAAAACCCATGCCTTGGAGAATGAATAGCCAATAAACATAGCATAATAATATAGTATTCTTCAAGTGACTCATCATGGGCACCAAACCTAAAGCCACTTACACTTTAGACATTTTGAGTTCTCCATTACTCGCATTGACAATTCATATCTTCAGATGGACACCTTTTCCCCTCCCAAACTTGGTCTCCTTATGCATGACCCATCATGTCTCAATATGGAAATAGGAAGAATTTGTCTTTGCCCATTTTAATTTATATTTATCACCTCTTCATGTTTACCTCTTGAAAACTCAATTACAAATAGGGCCATAAATACAAATATTTAATATTTTTCTCACATGTCCTTTGGAACACATTCCAAGGAACATGGAGACATATGAATGGCTTAGGATTGTAAAGTTAATGTCACCTTATCCTAACACTATATCCCATGTTGAATTAATGTAATTACCTGTAGCATCCTAAAATTGTACCCCTGTACAATTCTGACTGCATTTGGGTCTCTGCCTTAGCATTTGTGCCCCTAGGCCTGACTAGGACCTAATGCTACTCGCACCATACAAAAATGGCTTTATTTTGACCCTACACACCAACTAGGCACCTTGTCTTAGCCCTAAATTGGGGTACAACTAGAGCGCCACGCTTTGGTCATCCCTAATTGGGCCCCTCTTCAAACCCATTTTTCTATTTCAAATTTGAGCGGGAATCTCAACTCCATGTCAGCTCGTGTTGAGAATTTAGCAATTTTTTCGACGGGCAAGTATAAAAGGAGGCTTTCCTCTCTCATTTTGATAAGCAAGCATACATAACACACACATGAAATCAAACATTCAAGTAATTGAGCAAGCAATCAATCATCCTTCAAGCCTTGGAGTAGCAACAAAGTCAAGATTCAAGCATTGAAGTGGAGATTTACATCCTATTTTATCAAAGACTTTATGAAACCCTAATCTTGTGTGGAGACAAAAAAAACTTCACAAGGAGGTATATCATTTGGTTTTCAGTCATTATTAAACATCTCCCTCAAAAGGAGAATCTTAATTTACAACAATTCAATTATCTTTTATCTTTATTTCATGGTTAATTCCAAAACTAGGGTTTGACTTAGGCAAGCCCCTATTCCCAACCTATTTCCCTTTCTTTTTGTGTGTAGGAAACATGTACGAAATTGTGATCTTCAGAAATGACATTATTTGCAGAGATGAATCAACCATTTTTGGTGTGTGAAAAGTTCGGAGGACCAAAGTGAATTTCGCTATGGTCCCGACATTTTTGGAGCTCTTTCGAGGATTAGATCCAAATTTTCTTATAATTCTCAAATCCAGGTGTCTTGGTCCCGCATCTATAGCTCATTGTTTACATGTTTTTATCTTCATTGTTAACACTTTACCCTAATTTCAGCAATTCAAATCACAAAAGAGTGTAAACAAATCCACCCCTTCAATCTAATCAATATTTTTAGTCCCTATCATTATTTTTTTGTGATTAAATCTATTGGATTCATCCTTCTTGTGGTGGAAACCCTAATTTCTCACCCATTACATTTTGGTGAACCCGACTCCTTACACCTTTAATTCTGATTTATGTTCTCACATCTCGGTGTATATGCAATTTAAAATTCAATTTTTCATTTACAAGTTTAATTTCAAAATTTTAGAGGTTAATTTTTTTTAAAAAACCTAATTTTTAAATTTGAAATTGAGCTTGTGAATTGCTTAATTTAGATTAATTATTTCACATCATAGTGTTTTCCAATTTCACAATTCAAATTTTCACTTACAAGTTTAATTTCCAATCCAATTTCAAAAATTTAGAGGTTAATTTCAAAAACCCTGATTTTTAAATTTAAAATTGAGCTTGTGGGTTATCTAATTTTTGGATTGATTGTTTCAGATCTGATTATTAATGTTGATTCAAATTCAAAATTGCAATCTTAGATCCAATTTCAAATTAATTTAAAAAATTAAGAGGTTATTTTCACAAAACCTTAATTTTTAAATTTAAATTTGCTAGTGCATTGTATGCTCTTTATGAATTTATCTTTTCAAAATCAAAAATCAATTTGCTTAATTAATTGAACAATCATTTTTACAAAAAATTTGTTTTTGAAATTTCAAATTTCCAATTTCCCTCCTTTGTGCATGAGTTTTACTAAGTTATTAGTCCAACCTATAATATCCCCATGAGAAGAAGTTGTAGAATTAAGGCTTCCAAAGATTTAATTACTGAGGTGGTGGAGCCTAATTTAGATAACTTGTACCATAAGGATGTTGGTGGTTCTTCCAATCCCACAAATGACCCTATTTATCCTCATTCTTTCCTTAATACTCATGATGTGAATGACTCACTAACTAGGGTTTCCGTTGACCAATTGGTGAAGATTGACAATCAATTTGAAAATCTTCAACAGTGGATGAGTCAACAATACCCAGAAAGTGAGGCTCTACTATTGATTGAAGGATTAAAAAAAATGGTTCAAAGTGATAAACTTGGTGTTGATGTGTTGTATGGTATTGCTCATATTATGGATACTAATATTATGCCTATGAAGAGTTGTGTTGAAGTCCTTGATTATACACAACCTCCTAGTTAGGTTAATCATTATATTCCTATGACTACTCCTATGGCTAGTGTTCCCACTTTTGCATCTAACATCATGGCTACCTCTACACAAAATGTCATGCCTACACATGTTAGTCAAGGAGGAAACTCCTCTAATCATAATTCCTTCATCCCTCCTCCTGTGAGTCTTTCATTTTGTTGGTCCTCACAATTGGAATAGTAACTGGGTTCTAAAATCTCAGCTCGGGGATTGGACATCCTTACTTAGTAGCTACCTTTCCTATGGAAAAGATTAATTTACTTTATTGACCAAGGTCGTGAACTTGAAATGGGCCAGCACTGTATGTGCACTATGCTCGAGTTGAAGCCATTCTATCTTACTGCAGGAAAAGGAAAGTTTCTGAAAGAAATATGCAGAATCATAATGACTTAACAATTTATTAAAACTCACAATTAAAAGAGACTAAAGTAACTTCAAAGGATAACAATGTTCTAGTTAGCGGACATGAACTACTCTGTTTGCTTTGGCTGTAGGAACAAACACGGGAACTGTTTCCAGTGGTTGCAGGAATAGTCGAACACCAAAACAACAACTATAACGAAATGGAAACTAATTAAAAAATGCACAGGAATTACTCACCAAGTGGGCCCCCTTGAGTGACTATATCCAAAACTCAGATAACAATTGATAAACTCAGAATACCATCACCATCATCTTATTCATCTGAAGTTAATTTTAGTACATAGAGGTTTGAGAACCAGAATATTGTCCACTATGGTCGCATTGTCTACCTCCGTGAGGAAGTAGAGACCTTTATTTATAATAAAAACTTATAACAAACTTTTAACTGATCAGCCCACGTTCCAAAGGAATAGGTGGACAGGATTTATTGCATTACAAGAAGAAGTAAGAGCACAAAAGTAGAACAAACAACTGTCCTACTGCTGAACAAACAACTGTCCTACTGTTGAGAAAATTTAGCACAACCTCCTTTCCTAGATTTATGCTTCATCAAGAAAAATCATGAATGCTCCACTAATTTCTCTGTTGAGGAAGCGGTCAATTGGTTATGGACTTCTTCAATGTTACTCCACTTTGACTGGGTCTGCATCCAACAACATGATGATGTGTCTCCTTAACCACCAGCTTAGCCATCCTCTCATTTTGGTCGTTCTTGTATCATGGCATTAATATGCACAAAAGAATGTGTATCCATTGATGCTAACATAACATAAATTAAACCATATTTTAAGATTAATTCTGATAATTTGCATAGTTTGATTGCATAAAGATCATCAGCTAACAACCTTAGGTCTAGGATAATCCTTTCATCTTTTCCAACCGTGTCCATTTGGAGTTCTTTGTTGCTTCATCATAAGGCAGGTCATTGTCCCTACATCCCATCAATGGCCATAGAAGAATGGGTGGCTAAAAGCTAAGCGGTAACCAATGTCTTCCTTTTGTTCTGCCCAAATGTATATATTTGGGTGCCCGCCTTATTATTGCATGATAGTTTGGTAAGGAATGTGGCTCGGACTATTTCAATTCATTAGGTAAACTATTCCAGTGCTGCACTAAATTTCCTATTGCCACCCATCCCTCAACTGTAGCCATCTTCTCATAATCTCTGAATGCTTCTTCTCTCAAGGGCAAAATGTTAGCTCCATAATCTGGTTTATACATAATTTTCTGCCAATCATAATAGAGCCTCCTTGGGTTCCTGAATTCAGCCCTCAATGCAAGTGGAAGGTCAAGTTCCTCCTTCCTATGTACCCTAGACTGTTCTCCTCTAGCAATTTCATTTTGAATCCATGACATGAGAGCCCTTATTTGAATATCCCCAATGTAGAGCAGGGAATTCCAGTCAGTATTGATAGCCTTGAAAATTGATTGCATGAGAATTTTCAATTTTGAGCTTAAATAATGATCTTTCTATTTTTTTTTGCATCCTCTGTCAAGGTTCAAGGTCTAGGGTTTAGGGTTTATCAAAATTTCTTATGTCCTATGAAGAAAACCCTAGCAAAGATATATCTCGTCGTTACTTTTTCCCAATAAAGCCAAGGGTTGTATTCTGTTGGCGGGGCCATTTTATTTCCTAAGCACTAAGTGGTGGTGGACTGGTTTTAGAAATGATTCTCCTAAAGTCATGTGCAAAAATTTCCCTATAGTCGGTCTCTTTTAATATTTATGCCTGCACCCACATTTTTCCTAAGTTTAAATTCCTAAGTATTTCGGTTGGTTGATAAAAGAAGAACAAATCTGACGATCCACGCTTCTTCGTGGTTAAAAGTGCAATGAAGATAAAGATCGCGGCATTGTGAGATGATGCCATGTGTCTTCAGTGGAAAACAACAAGCTGGCGGTGTAACCTACCAAAGCCTTATGTAATCGTTCTCAGGTGGTAAAAACCAATTTACTAACAGTCTTATCAATTGGCACGTGTTCAAGATGAACGGCGATGTTATGTTCTAAGATAAAAGGTGCCCAACTTTTAATTCTGAAAGGGTTAATGTGCACTATGTTAAAGCAATAAAGTGTGAACATATCCGATGGCCCCTATATCCTCGCAATGGAATTTGCAAGGAGGTTACAGACGGTGGAATCATGAGATGATGCCACGTATCCCGAGCTGACTAGGAAGACTTACGGTGGGGCCTCTAATAGAGTCTGGTCAAAAGATGATATGGCATTGATTAGTCATGACTTCGTGGGTCCGCGGATACAAATAGATGGTCAAATGCCACATCAACAAATAACGATCGTTTGATTTGCCAAGTTGGGCAAGATTTGTGGTTGAGTTTCAAATTTGAGATTGAAAGGGATCATGAAAGATATTGGTCATTGCCCACGCGGGAAAGATAGAATGAATAGGATGCAAACTTGTCGACTTAGGATTGATGGCGATGAGTTTTAAGTTTTGAATGTTGACTCGCCCTTGAGGAAGCTTGTGTGAGGTCTTTGTTGGGTAAAGGACTGAATAGACAATTAAGGATGATATCTCAGAGATGTAAAAGGATCGGGATAAGCTTCAGGTTTAGATATGATGGATCACGAGTTCTCTGATGAATTCATAGATTTGCTTGTTGACAGGAATCCTGAAGCAAAAGACTGTACACTCAATAAGGAATAAGATCAGATTAAAATCATTCATGTAAGGTGAACATATGCAAGTGGCAATGGAGTGATGGCCTAGAAATGACGATGACCTGAGTTGTAGGCATGATTGTTGGAATCCATAGCTGGCAAAATGAGCAGAAAATATCAGGATGATGATTCTTCACATGGATTAGCACTGCCACTTTGAGTAGAATTCTGATTATAAATTTACTAGGTTGGTGATAGAATGGGTAGAAATGGATACAAACTTCTTCATTTTTATAAGAACAGTTTTTCATCAGTTAAGATGGTGTTTGAACAGAATTATGTATGGAGTCGTTGCATGTTTTGTGACACTGAATGGATGTTTTTTCTCTGGTATGAAGTTGCTCATTGTTAGAGGGGTTGTGAAAGATTAGAGGATTGTTAGAGGGTGTGTGAAAGCCTTTTCTTATCAGGAAAAGCCACCTAGGACATCTCCTTTGTTCTTACTCTACAATTTGTTGGCAGAGTGTTCCAAGAGGGAGCTCGTAGGGAACTAAAAGAAGGATTTGTTCGAGTGTGGTGGATCAGTTCTGGTTGTTGTTTCTTTTTATTTTTTCTTTGGGGGTTTCTTGGTATGCACAATCCTTGGGAGTGATTCTCTTACAGTAAGAACAATCGGATATAATATCTTTGCTACAATCTTCAATGTTGGATGGGCAGCTACTCAAGTCTCGCACATGGAAGTTGCAACACCTTCTCAACAAATTATATTTACCCCCAATCTCCTCTTTCCATTTCCTCTAATCCAGGGCATAAAGGTTTCAGATTTTCCTCTAATTCGTGGGAAATCTTATTTCTTGTCAGGATCTGTTTTCCTTTCAAGGAAGGGAAATGTTGTGTAGAGAAGACTGAGCATCTCAAGGTCCATCCAGAAGTGTTTGGGTGATATTAGCGTGGCTCAAGTGATTTTTTTCTACCGATAATCAGTTGAAGATTTTGGTTCCACCTCATCACAGGCACCAGCATGTGGATAAGGAATATTTTGTAACAGATGTGTGTAGAGCCTCTTTGGCTTGGTTTTGGTGACAAGTGTCTTTTGGCCTGAAGCTTGTCACTCCCTTGTTTTCTATAAAAGGGAAATCAAGGCCAAAAGTTATGGTTCCAAATTTTCTGAGAAGGATCTCTATAAAAGTAGGTCTATTCTACAGGGTTAGGTTCCAGATAGTTTTAGAGAGTCAAAAAAAAAAAGTATGAACTGTAATGTCATTTTGCAGAGCAAAAGTAATGAAGTAGTTACAAGTTTCCTTTTCAAATGGTTTATTCTGTAATTTGAAATTGTCGTCTGTTATCTAATAGAAGATAGCTTATGATATTAATGCAAATATATTTTCTAATCTTTACTCTCCTGCGTGTGATTTTATCTTCTTTTGAGCAAATGGGATCAAGGGTTTCATTTGTTTATTGCATTGTTATGATGTATTTAGTTTTCCATTCTATGCTTTAGTCCAAGGGGTTAACTAAAATGCTTGAATGAGATTACAGAGAAATAAGACTTGTACCAGGATTTGATAAGTAGTTTGGGTAAGGGATTGTATATAGAACGATATTGTAAGGCAGTATTGTTCAAGACTAAATCAGCTATTAGATAAGTTTTTATCAGATTTCAGCAACATTTCAAAGACTCTGTAGCCCAAATGAACAAGGCACTGGTATTTTCTAGCAAATGTTATTAGGTTTTCGGTTTCTAGTCTGTTTTCTTTGTGATTCCTTAAAACAAATCTTTAAACATCATAATAGCATTGTTAAGTTTTCACGTATTTTCTAAAAGTTATTCCTCCCATCTCATGCTCCAGCCTAAGGTCAAGGATCACTGAAGGATTTTATTTCCTTGAGCATTCTCCCTGTCTGTTGATCCCTTTTATGAGATAATCTGCTTTGTTTTCAGTAAATTCTGGAGTATTGTTGTAGAGATCAGGAAGTTCATTGAAGGGATTACCCTCTCGAGTTCTGCAGAGCCTGAAGTGTAGAAGGATCTTGTATCCTTGTTGAAGTTGGTCCAAGGCTGACGGATATTGATAGTTGGAAGTGGCTTTCCCTAGGTATTTGGAGGAATCAGCTTGGTCTCTGCCCTGTGGCAGTGTAAACCCATTTATTTTGGGAACCAACAAGTATCATTAGGGACAACATAACTATGTAAATAAAACTCACAAAGCATATTTTTTATGGTTGTAGGAGATGTTTGATAAACATGGTAAAACTCTTGAGGCATTCTTAAAGAAGGACTGAAGTCCCTAACAATTCTCATGAATTGGAAACAAATATGCTTCTCTTTCAAATACAGGGAGTAGACTTGAGGTGGTACCCTTCACTACATTAGTTGCGGTATCATAGTGGCTACCATTTCCACTTTGTTCTTTAGCTGAGCAATTTCCTCATCTTTTTCCTCAATCACCTTCTTTTGTTGATCAATAACTTTCTGCATTTGTGCTTTCTCTAACTCCCATCCCTTATAGAAGGCAAGAGAAGCAACATGAATGGTAAGAAAAGAGGGTGGACTATGAATTATTTCTCTAGGTTTCAACTTCTCAGCTCCACCTTCTGTGTTGACAATTTGTTCTACAACATAGGCCAAGTTTTCAATCCTACCCAAACTCACACCTTCTTGTGGCTTCACTGGTGAGGTAGGCAAAATAACATCTTGGCTAGGACTACCTGGTTCCCATTCTAGGGAGTCAACATAAATATTGGCACTCAACTTCTCTAACTAATTTTTATTCTTAGGCTTCTTCTCAAAGGCATTTCTTCAGCAGCTCCAAGGGGTTTTCTATTTCTGACTCCTTAGGTGTTTTTGTAGCTCCTGTGGTGGCTGTCGGAGAACTTTCCTCAACAATATTCCTTTTCTTTGTGGCAGGAGAGGCTGGATCAATACTTTTTCCTGGCTCCTTCTTCTTCTACATGTCACTTTTCTTCTCCTTACCTTTCTCCTTCAATGCAGTAGCCCTAGTTCTCATTGGGGTTTGTGATGGGATCCCTATCGAGGCTTTTGCTGACTCTGCCAAGATTTCTTTCGACGGGGATTCCTCTGTTATAGAAGGTTCCTGGACTGGTGACATTCTAGAGGATGAGAGTTCAGCAGCAGGACTAGGCCTTTCCAAATTTTTCCTTTCTTGAGATGGGGGTTGCTCTGTTGGACCCATATTATTAAACCTTTTAACCCTTACAAATTCATCCTAGGTCATTTGGGAAACATCTCTCAAGGACCTCTCTACAACCAATTTAATCAAACAATGGTGAGTAACGGAGTGAGGCCTACCTTTTTGTGTCTTTGTTGCATTGATGGAAAGAAGATTATATAACATATTTGGAACATTCATTATCCTTTCAAGACGCAAATGACTCGGGAGCTTAAAATGGTGTGAATGCAGGCATGAGTACCTCCCTTCACAAGTCAAATACTTCATGATACACAATGCCACCTCTTTCTATTTAGGAGGAAGGGATTATCATCTGGTCCCCTCTTTATCTGTTACCAAAGGTGGGTCGCTTGGTTGCATGAATTTTTCCCTCGCACTTCGTGTGTCTTTTGTTACGAGGTATTTCTCTCCGTCGACTGGCACCTCGTCACTTCTGCAATCCGCTCCTCTATTGCAATAACTCTCAATCCTTTTACTTGAGCTTCCCCATCAGAAAATGTGTGAGTGATTTTTTTTGCAATATCCTCATTAAACTCAGTTAGCTTAAGAAAATAATCTATGCAACCACTATTGTGGAATTCAGGTTCGCAAACCTGATCTTACAGAAGAACATCATACGCTATGGATTCACGGCGAACCGATGGACCACCCATTACTCCGTTAGAATTTACAACACACCACTGTAGAAATATGCTCAATTTTTCCTAAAACTCTGCAAATTCTCAAAAGGAAATATACCATGTTTGCAAACAACCCTGCTACAACTCCTATTTTTCAAAATAACTCAAGGCACGTGAAAAAAATGACAGCAACAGGAGGTATAACAAAGCACAAAATGTCACATCAAACCGTAATGACTTTAAATTTAAACTTTTGTGTGAGATGACATTTTAATTCAACATAACATAAGAATAATTCCATAGGAATCATTCACTACTGTACTTTCCCCCCCCAACCTAAGGCTTGACATGTGTTCACACATGTGGATGATGACTAAAATATGTACTATGCAAATATCATTATGATACAAAATATGGTTTAATAAATGAATGCAACAAAAATAAATACACACAAGTGTACCTATTATTGTGACATGATGACAACACTTGGAGAAATCCTTCATGACTGAAGTGTAACTGCTTTGTATTGCAAGGTGGAGAAATGAATGACAAAAATGGAATGATATGGAAGAGTGATATGTGAGTACGGAAATAGAATATTTATTAGCAAAGAAAGGTACCTCCTTGGGATATGGAAGTATTTATTATGAATGAATGCAGCAAGAAATTAGGAAGAAGGTGGGACTATAAGTCCCCCTAATTTTGTTGCAGAATCTCGACAGCTTTTGGAGTTATGAATTACTGGAGGAACTCTTTTTTGGAAATAGGCTTATGATAGAGGCGCAACTGATGTCCATTTACCAACAACTTAAATTTAATAGAATCAATAGTAGCCAATTGTACTGCACCATTTGGAAATGTTTCAATCAATTCATAGGGTCCTAACCACCGTGTCTGCAGTTTTCCTAAATCATCGTTATACCTAGAGTCATACAGAAGGGCCCAGTCTCCTAGTTTGAATGCTTTGTCTTTAATATATTTATCGTGCCATTTCATGCACTGATTCTGAATTGTTTCTGTGTGTTGCAGGGCAGACTTCCTAATTTTATCTAAGGCATTAAACTGTAGAAGCCTATCATGTTGAGCTACAGAGAGAGTCATATCCAATTCTATGACCGTTTGAAGTGTCTTATGCTCAAACTCCACATGAATCATTGACATTTTCCCATACACCATTTTAAAGGGTGTAAAGCCTGTAGTTGTCTTCCATGTAGTCCTATATGCCCAAACTACTTCTGACAACCTACTAGACCAATCCTTCTAATGGAGGGCTACTATTTTGGTCAGTATGGACTCAATCTCTCTATTCATGATTTTAGCATGTCCATTTGTTTGAGGATGGTAGGGGCTTGACTTCCTATGCCTTATATGATACTCATTGACTAAAGCTGGAATCAAAGTGGAAGTAAATTGTGCCCCTTGATTAGCCATAATTTCTTGTGGAACTCCATATCTTGTAAAGATTTCCTAATACAAAAAATTTGCTACCTTGTTGTCTCTGACATGTTTGAATGCTTTTACCTCAACCCAGTTCATGACATAGTTGGTACACACAAGGATGTATGATCTTCCATTTGAGGGTGGTGATAATATGATGAAACTATAAGGATCTGATAAACTACTGAGAGGGGGAGGGTGAATCAGTAGATAGAAAATAAACTAAACTTTCACCAAACTTAATTCCAACTCAGAAACAACTTGCTAACCTAACTGGTTTAGACGTTGTATCCAAAACTGCAACTGCACTGTCAAACTTTACCGGTTGACCAAAACATCAATGATACAATGCAACTAATCTGAAACTCAAATACCATTTAACCCAAACATTAAACCACTTCACTAATAATAGTAATAGCTCATTTCATATCACTTCTGGTCATCTAAATATATCTAAGTGGCTTTACTAGTTAATCATATCAACCATATCAAAACATATCCACAAAATCATTCACCACTTGACACAATGATTTTTCATGTGGAAACCCAAATGGGAAAAACCACGGTGGGGACGAATACTCATAATTATTTTGAACTCTTCTGAATTTCGCCTTGTTAGGAGCCAAGCCTTGTTAGAAGCTTATACAATAATGTCATGTTAATAATAGATCCGGTTAAGGACCACCTGGTTAAGGGATTGACTACAATACCCGGTTAAAGGTAATACCCTATTAGAGGTAACCTCGGTGGAGGATTTCAACAAGCTAATGGATCACTTGGTTAGAGGATTTTCAACAACACCAAGCCTGTTAAAGCTTACCTGATTAGGGGATTTAACTGTTGTAATGGTTAGAGAACAATAGGTTCTTTGCTGATATGGAAATAGCACTTCCTCGCTTAGTCAGATCCTTTTCTACTCCTATCTGCCTTCACAACATTCTGCAAACACTCCTTCTGATTCGGCAACAATCACTCTTCCACACTTAAAAAAATTTGCCAACATAATTACAAAACAACTCATCGACCTTATCCACAAAATCATTCACCACTTGACACAATGATTTTTCATGTGGAAACCCAAATGGGAAAAACCACGGTGGGGACGAATACCCATAATTATTTTGAACTCTTCTGAATTTCGCCTTGTTAGGAGCCAAGCCTTGTTAGAAGCTTATACAATAATGTCATGTTAATAATAGATCCCGTTAAGGACCACCTGGTTAAGGGATTGACTACAATACTCAGTTAAAGGTAATACCCTATTAGAGGTAACCTCGGTGGAGGATTTCAACAAGCTAATGGATCACTTGGTTAGAGGATTTTCAACAACACCAAGCCTGTTAAAGCTTACCTGATTAGGGGATTTAACTGTTGTAATGGTTAGAGAACAATAGGTTCTTTGCTGATATGGAAATAGCACTTCCTCGCTTAGTCGGATCCTTTTCTACTCCTATTTGTCTTCACAACATTCTGCAGACACTCCTTCTGATTCGGCAACAATCACTCTTCCACACTTAACAAAATTTGCCAACATAATTACAAAACAACTCATCAACCTTATAAGCAAATACAATAGGTCAGTAACACAACATAAAACCTACAAATCTCATAGAGATTACAAACATATTGGTTCAATAATGATCGTTAGATTACATAGAAATCAACTACACATTGTTCTAGACAACTTCAACCGCTCCTAGATCATCACACATTGGATCTTGTAGCTCATCACGCGTTTTTCACTTCATGCTATGCATTTGATCATTCCCAAGATAAACGGTTATCTTCATGTGCCAAATCCACTTTGAAACTCATCATGTGCATCATGTATATGTGGCATCTTCATCTCCGATCGCCATTCGATCATAGATCATCACAACCGATTCTCCAAGATCCGTTGGTTAGGGTGTTGCTTATCAACTGGTTAGGGTTACCGGTTGATCTCTCTGCTTCAATAATACCAATACCGATTGCCTTCACTGCTTTACTACCAATTCTATTATTGTATCATTATCGGTTGCAATACAACTTCATTACCAGTTACTATTGACATCAATGACAACGCTATACTTCATTAATGCAATCTTCATGCAATGCTAACATGTGGATCAATAGGTCCTACACAATATAACCCCCATTTATCAAATGGTGTAACAACCAACTATGGATACAAAGACATCTCATCCGATGTAGTGGATCTGATCATCCTCTGATATCTGTCACATTGTTTGGTGTACTTCCTGCATCTTTATGCAAATTTGGCCAATAATAACCTGTATTCAAGATCTTTATAGTTGTTCTCTTGGCATCAAAGTGTCCTCCACAAGGCTCATCATGACAGGCATGAAGAATGTCATAAGTTTCATCTTCCCAGACACACCTTCTCATAACTTGATTTGGTCCTGTATAGAATAAGCAATCTGCTATCCATGAAAAATTGAAGCTCTTCTCTACAAGTAACCTCCTTTCCTTGGGTGAAAAATGAGGACGAATTTTGTTAGCTATCAGGTAGTTAGCTATGTCAACATTCTATAGAGTATGTACATTAATTGAAAACAAATGCTCGTCTAGAAAAGAATCATCAATGGTTGTAGGATCATCCTTTGTCTATAGTCTGGACAGAAAATCTACTACTACATTTTCTTTACCTAACTTGTCTATGATTGTAAAATCAAACTCCTGCATAAGCAACAATCATCATGCCAATCTCCCATAAATGGAACTTTTATTCATAAGGTACTTGATGGCTACATGATCAGTGTGCACAAATATTTGATAGCCATTGATGTAGTGTTGGAACTTGTTGAGAGCATAAATAACCACTAACATTTCCTTCTCTGTAACAATATAGTTTAGCTCAGGTCCCTACAAATTTTGGGTGATATGATAAATTTCATTCTCTAGAGTTCCTTGTTTCTATCCCAAGACTGCTCCAATTGCAAAATCTGATGCATCGGTGTGAATGTGGAAAGGGAGAGACCAATCAGGTCCTTTGAGCACCGAAGCTTGGGTTAAAGCTTCTTTGAGTTTGGAAAATGTCTCTTCACATGTTGGTGTCCATTCAAACTCAACATCCTTTGTCAAAAGAGAATACAAAGGCCCTGCCATCTTACTAAAGTCCTTTATAAATCTTCTATAGTATCCTGCATGGCCTAAGAAACTCCTAATATCCTTTTGTTTTGTAGGTACAGGGAGGTTAATTATTACCTCAATCTTAGCAGGGTCAACCTGAATGCCTACTTGAGAAATACAATGCCCCAACACTATGCCTTCCAGCATCATCATGAAGTATTTTTCACTATTTAGGGACAAGTTATGATCTTCACGCCATTACAACACCTTACCAAAATTGTGAAATGCTTCCTCAAAAGTAATTCCACAAGTAGTGAAGTTGTCCATATAGATTTCCATGCAATCATGAGCAAAATCTGAGAACATATTGAGGACTGCCCTCTGAAAGGTTGTAGGACCATTATACAAACCAAATGAAAGAACTGAATAGGCATACATTCCCTAAGGGTAGGTGAAGGTTGTCTTTTTCTAATCTTATGGAGAAATTCTAATATGATTATAACCACTACACCCATCCAAAAATGAGAAGTATTGCTTTCTTGCTAAAGAATTCAGCGCACGATCAATGAAAGGAAGCAAGAAATCATCCTTTTTAGTAGCAATGTTGAGCTCCCTATAGTCCATACAAACTCTCCATTTACCTCCCTTCTTAGGAACGATGACCAAAGGATTTACCCATAAACTGTCTGAAAATAGGATAACTAAACCCTGCATTGAGCAACTTTTGCAATTCCTCCTTGACTTTTTCCCTTAATGTAGGATTGATCCTTCACTGAGGTTGTCTAAATGAATTAAAATCTTCTCTGATATAAATCCTATGAGTGCACAATTTAGGATCTAATCCCTTCATATCATGATAATCCCATGCAAAATCTTGTTTATGGGTCTTGAGTAGTTCTGTCAAAGACAATCTTTGATGTGTCATTAGCTGACTATTGATATTCAGGTATCTTCCTGGAGCAACCTCTACTTGAGAAATTGACTGACTATTGATATTTAGGTATCTTCAGGTATCTTCCTGGAGACACTTTAGTTAAACAAGAAGTTTGGATTTCCTACGGCAGCAAGGTATGAAGTATATATGTGGTTGCAAGAGAACCCACAAAACTAGTAGATGGAAGAAGAGTATGCAAAGGACACACTGGTAGACCAGGTAACTGCTGGATTGAAACATAATGATTTTCCATGATGTTAGAAAGTACCTTATCATCCTCTTGAAGTCCTATGAATGGTTCCCTGGTTACCATCATAAGCTATTGAACATAATTAAGTTCCTCTGCTTTTTCTCCTACATCTGGCCACACCATTTGTTCTTGATCAAGTTGAGGTTGTGTAGGCGAATACAATGCAAGTGTTTTAGTGGTGATACCATCTAAAATGGTCATATCCCCTTATCTACACCCTATGTAAGCATCAATTGTAGCAAGCCAAGGTCTTCCTAGAATAATTGGATATCCCCCCGATGTTGCTTTAGGAGAGAGTATCATAAAATAAGGTGGATATTCCCAAGAATCTAAAGTAACAATAATATCCTCAACCATCTCATCAGGCCTGACAGTGGAACAATCTGCAAGTTGCAAGACTGTTGGAGTAGACCTAAGACTAGTAATACTGAGTTGTTGTATGACATCCTTGGTCATAACATTTATATTTGCTCCTAAATCTATCAAGGCATTCTTAATTGGAATTCCATTGATGATCACTTTCACAATAGGACTTCCAAGGTCACAGTACATAGGAATAATAACTCTACCTAACATAATATCAGCCAATTGCCCCATTACATGGATTGTTTGTGGATCTTTTTTCTTTTGTCCATGTTTCTTTAGACATGCCTCCTTAATAGCTTTACCATATATGGGAATATCTTTAATAGCTTGGAATAGTGGAATATTTACACATATATGTTTTAACTGGTCAATAAGGCCAAAGGCTATGTCATCTTGTCGTCTAGTCACTTCTACCTGTAATCATTGAGGAAATGGGGGTGTTCTAACATATGTGCCTAAAGTTTCAGATTGAGATACCTGTTTAGGATCTACAAGATGGTCAGGTATAGTATGTTGTGCAATTTCCTCTGATGGTAATTCAGTTATAACTGGAGGAGATGGGGCAAGTAAATTTGTTCCTGACTGCAAGTGAATGTCACTTACGCTAAGAGAGTATGCAGGGTGTTGATTAGGATCAGTTGAATAAACTTGCTGCTATTATGGAGGTTTATTATTAGGATTTGACACCAGCTGAGTTGGCAATTGAGTGGACTTAGGTGGAGTAGCATTAGAATCTAGTGGCATTAAGGTTGGTTGTTGGGACTGTTGTGGTGGTTGCAGGAAACCAGAGGGTTGATTTGGCCATTGTTGGCTTCCCCTCCATTGAGGTGACTGTTGCTAGTTACTCTGGGATGGCTGCCATGGGCCCTAAGGTTGTGACCAATTCCCTTGTGGTTGTTGGCACTAAAAGGAAGGATTTTGATAATTGGGCCAAGAATTTAGGGAATTATTCCAAGGTTTAGGTACATAGTTCCCAAAATTTTGAGAGTATGGAGGTTGCCACTAATTATTTTGTGCATAAGAATTCATATAAGGACTAGAAAAAAGATAATGGATCTTGTGGCATACCTTATCTTGGGGGCCATGGCCTTCGTTGTGCAACCTAGAAGATTTTCTCATCATCTCCATAAATTGGCTTGAGATCTGGAGGAGCTTGGTGACTGTCAATTTTGGCAAGAAGCTTAGATTTGCAGTCCTTTTTATTTTACCTACAATGAGGCCAAAATTCAGCAAGCATTGCTTCCACTTCTTCATGCTTCTTTTTTGCTTGAAGTGTATCCAACTGAGTTGCTTTATTATTAATAATGTCCTCCTTGAAATCCTTTAGCAGATGAGTTATCTCCATCCTTGAAACTATTGAAGAGGTCTTTGCTGCTGAAGATCCAAGCCTATAGTATTTGTCTTTCTTGGCAGAGGCCCTGGAGTATTTTTGATAGATATTCCTCATATCATCCCATTGAGATTGGGTAATATCTCCTCCTCCCATGAGGTCTAATGATTCAATACAGTCCTCATTGATTCCCCTTAGAAAAATCAATTTCAAGGATTCTTCACTTAGGGTGTTATGCTTAGACTTTCGGACACTGAACAAAAACCTCTCAAGATAATCTTTCAGACTTTCATCTTCTTTTTGTGTCATGCGGAAGATATCATCACCATGTCGATCAATTCCTTCGTAGTAATCTTTATACTTCTCCAAGATTTTTTCCTTCATTTCATCCCATTTAGTTACTGCAGCTCTCCCTAAACTCATAAACCATCTAAGAGAAGCTTCTTTTAGAGTATCAACGAATAGCTTGAGTTTATGGGAATCAGTAGTATAATCATAACTTATGTAGAAAATATCAAATTCAAACATAAAAGTATCTAGATCTTCTGTGATCAAACCATGGAACTTTGGAAGAGAGGAGGTTGGTATATTCTTCAGATTTGCATTATCATGCTGGTCAGGGATGGGGAATTCAAATGTCGGATTAGGAGGTGGTCCACCTCTGCCAAGAGCTACCATTTGTGGTTGATAAGGAACCAGAGGTAAGATATTATGTTTGGGAAGTTCATTTAATAAATCAAGGTCTCCCTCTGAAAAATAAAAAACAGCTTGGTTTCGAGCTTCCACGAAAGCTTCAACAAAAGGATTTATATCTGGGGCCTGGTCTGGACTTACTTCATGAGAAGATTATGAGGGAATGAATCTTCCTAATGCATCTCTCCTTCTTCTATGCATGCAGATTTTGTGAATGAAATCTAACAACTAATTTTAATCCTAAAACAAACTGAAAGACTTAAAACCAACAACTACAATAGGTTCTTAGTTTGACACCATCCCTGACAACGGCGTCAAAAATGTTGGTCCTCGCAATTGGAACAATAACTAGGTTCTAAAACCTCATCTCAGGGATTTGATATCCTTACTGAGTAGCTACCTTTCCTATGGAAAAGATTCATTTACTTTATTGACCAGGGTCGTGAACTTGAAATGGGCCAGCACTGTATGTGCACTAAGCTCGAGTTGAAGCCATTTTATCTTACTACAGGAAAAAGAAAGTTTCTAAAAGAAATATGCAGAATCATAATGACTTAACAATTTATCAAAACCCACAATTAAAAGCAGCTAAAGTAACTGCTACGGATAACAATGTTCTGGTTAGAAGACAGGAACTATTATGTCTGCTTTGGCTGTAGGAATAGACACAGGAACTATTTCCAGTGGCTACAGGAACAGTCGAACACCAAAACAACTATAACGAAATAGAAACTAATTAACAAATGCACAAGAATTACTCACCAAGTGGGCCCCCTTGAGTGAGTATATCCAAAACTCAAATAACAATTGATAAACTCAGAATACCATCACCATCATCTTATTCATCTGAAGTTAATTTCAATACATAGAGTTTGAGAACCAGAATAATATCCACTATGGTCGCACTGTCTACCCCCGTGAGGAAGTAGAGACCTTTATTTATAATAAAAACTTATAACAAACTTTCAACTAATCAACCCACATTCCAAAGTAATAGGTGGATATAATTTATTACATTACAAGAAGAAGTCAGTGCATAAAAGTAGAACAAACAACTGTCCTACTGCAAAGAAAATATAGCGCAACCTCCTTGCCTAGATTTATGCTTCATCAGGAACAATCATGAATGCTCCACTAATTGCTCTACTGAGGAAGCGATCAATAGGTTATGAACTCCTTCAATGTCACTCCACTTTGACTAGGTCTACATCCAATGGCATGATTATGTGTCTCCTTAACCGTCAGCTTAGTCATCCTCTCATTTTGGTTGTTCTTGCATCATGGCGTTAATATGCACAAAAGCATGTGTATCCATTGATGCTAACATAACATAAATTAAACCATATGTTAAAATTAATTCAAATAATTTACATAGTTTGATTGCATAAAGATCATCAGCTAACAACCTTAGGTCTAGGATAAACTAGATCTCATAATAGCAAAAAGACATCAACCTGGGAAGTTCTATGACCCAGACATTATCCAAACATATGACCAAAGTAAGAGTTTTTATGACAAAATGTGACAAAATGGGGCCATTATTTTGACTCATCACATTTGTTACCCAATCATCTCCCATTCTCACCTATCATAATGTACCACCTCCTTATTCTCAAGCTCCTCCTTCCTTCAACAATGTTACCCCTCCATCTCAATCCAACATGTCTAATTTCGTTCCATCCACCGAAGTTACCATCAATAATCTAGCCCAAACAGTGTCTTCCTTATAACAACAAATAGCTTCCATGAATCAATCTAAGTATAATGTGCCCACATTTAATGTAGCGAGACCATTATCCAATGACATTGATCGTGTTGTCCCTCCTAAGCATGTGGAAGTCTCTGAATTGGAGCTTTACAATGGAAAAGGTGATCCCTTGACTCATGTTAAAACATTTCAAACTTTATGTAGTGACATTTCTCATTACCAAAGACTTTTGGCTAAATTGTTTACTAGAACACTTAGGGATAAAGCTTTGCAATGGTATTGTTCCTTGCCTCCTTATTCTATTACTCTCTTTCAAGAACTATCCAGTGCTTTGATTCAATAATTTCAAAATATATTGGTCCTAAGATTAGTTTGACTGATTTGATGCATTGTAAGCAAGGTGTTAGAGAAAAAGTGACTGATTTTATTGGTAGATATAAACATTCGTATTTACAAATTTCTTTTCTTTTGCTTGATCAAGATATTCAAAGAATTTTAATTTCTAATTTGCAAAAAGACATTAGAGATAAGCTTCTCTTTTTTTACTTTACTTCCTTTACACAGTTGTGTGCAGTACTTCACAATTATCACCTAACAGTGAGTCAATTGGAACAATCATCTTCAATGGCTCTGAATGACAAAAGTGAAAGTGCTTAACAACCTTTTGCAAAGTTCAAACTGAATAAGGGATTAATCAAGTTCAATGACAACAAAAACACTCAAGTAGCAACCGCAACAACAGGTGTGCCTCCTTTGTCCAAATACTTTAAAAAATAATTCACTCCTTTGAATGAATCTTTGCATAGTATTATGACACAATTGTTACAAAGGAAAGTGTTGAAGCTTCCTCCTATTAAACCACTTGATCCATCAAAGACCTCTTCACCTTACTTTGATTCCAAATTTTTTTGCCAATATCATCATCAACCTGATCGTGACACTGAAAAGTGTTATTTCTTAAGGAGTAAGATTAAGACTTGATTGATAACAATACCATATATATGGCTGGTGTGAATGATAAAGGAAATAAATCTATAGCTCCTCCTAATCAAAATCTTCAAATTTTCACTAATCACTTACCTTCCCATTCCACTAATGTGATTGATATTGATCGTCTTTCTTTCTCTCCTACTAATCTTGCTCTCGAATCTAATAACGTGGTAAACCTTATTGATAAAATTGAACCTCCTAAGGACTTATGCATTACATTTGATCCTAATGAGACTACTGAAGCACTCAAAGTCCCATTATATATCACTTCAAGAATCAAGGACATGCCCTCTCGAGGGGTGCTCATTGATCTAGCTTGTATGGTTAATGTTATAATTGAAGAATTTTATTTTATTTTACAATTGCTTCAAGTAACACATGATAAAATCGATGTGATAGTTAGAGTATTTTATGGCTTCTCTTGTCCTGCTATTGGTTCTATTACACTTCCTATTGAGGTTGGCACTAAGTTCTTAGATGTTTTCTTTGCTATCATTTCTACATCCGCTCAATTTCATGTGAAGTTGGGACATCCTTGGATCTCTTCCATGAAAGCGATTGCTTCTACTATTCATAAGTGTTTGAAATTTCCTCATGATGATCAAATTATAACTATTAATCATAGCATCTATCAACCTACGATGATGCATGGAGATGTTTATCTTGATTATTTTTGGTCCGAACAATTCCAACCTCTTCAACCTAGAAGTTGTGCTCTCTTTAAATCCTATCAAAAAAGGAAAAATGAGATAATTTTATCCTTGAGTAAACCTAGAAATCCAACACTTATTCTTCCTCCTAGTAATGAACATATTCCTTCTCCTAAGGATGATCTCCCTCTTCCTCCTATCCCAATAATATCCCTCTTTGTCCAAAGGATAAGCATATTCTTCTTCCTAAGGATAGACCAATTCCTCCTCCTCATGATGGACATGGTCTCCTTCCTACACCTTTCATTCCTCCTTTATATGGTGTGGTTCTGCCTCCTAAATCTTACAAGGGGAAGCACCCAACAACTCCTATTGTTCAACCTAAAAGACCTTCTCCTATGCATCCTTCCTTAAAATAAGAAAATAAATTTATGCCTGTTGAACCTAAACCTTCACAACCTTCAGCTAAAACTAAACGAAACCATTGTGCAAGAGAATGTCGACTGAGATGTCGTGCTAGAGCTCGTGAACTTGCTTCTCAAACCATTTCTTCCCCGAAGGCACCAACTATTGACATAATACCATTTGCTGAACCTTCTCCCAACCAAGAGGTTCAACCTAAATCTCCAAGATGTAAAATGATTAAGAAAAATGATGGTTCAATTTCTATTCCTATTAGAGCTCCTATTTTTGTTAATCTTGATGAAGAAATATGTGAGAATGTTGTTCATGATGAAAATGTTGATGCTAATAATTCAGATGATGAATATTTTTAACAATTATTAATCCTAGCTCTTAGTATCAGACAAAGTGACTCATCATTAGAGCATGGTTCTTGTTTGGAACTTGTGATAGCTCCATCTATTGTGCTCAAGTGGCCCCTCTTGCATTTCATCCACCTTCCCAAAACAGTGATGAGCAAGATTGGGAGGCAGATGACTTGCTTGATTAGCTTCAATCATGTTGTATATTCTCTCTCTCTTCTCCTGCTTGTTTGTGATCTTCTTCTATTTGTCTCTCAATTCTTCTATTTGTTGTCTCTATTGTTGTCAACTTGAGGATGATGCAAAGCATTGAGATCTCTTTAGGTCTCTCCCATGTTAACTCAAAAGACACGTGTGCTCTTCTTCCGTGGTGGTTTTGCTTTCTTTGGGGGATAAGGACAATTCTCTCTCTCTCTCTCTCTCTCTCTCTCTCTCTCTCTCTCTCTCTCTCTCTCTATATATATATATATATATATATATATATATATATCATAAAAACCATACTGACCCTAGAGTTAAGCAAGACCACTCCATGTTTTATGTCTTGTGATCATTATCCTTTGATTTGTCCTTCCTTGGGGGCATATTATTGTGATAACGTGCTTGTCTTTTTGGGTGTATCCTACCTTAAAGAAATTGCTCCCAATAAGGCGTACACAATCTCTTTAACGTGGGGGCATACACTCTGCTCAATGATCTCTCTTTTGCATATCTTGATACTTAAGTTACTTAGTGAACTTTTCCTTTTGCTTCGTAATTTTGGTATTTTTCTTTTAATGACTCATAGTAAGAGAACCTTACTAGTTTGTAGTCATGGTTCTCTCTTTCTCTTTATCTCATGATGTCCCTTTTATCTTGTCATCGAAGTTGTAAGATCCTAAAGTCAACTGGGGGCTTGGTGTATCTTGCCTCCTTAGTGACTTGGTGAAAGTTTCTCAATATGAACCCTTGTACTTTACCGAGATTATGATTGACTTCATACTCCCGCTAAAGTGGGGGCTTAATGTAGTGTCCAAAAATTGTACCCCCTATACAATTTTGACCGTATTTGGGTCCCTACCTTAGCGTTTGCATCCCTAGGCCTGAATGGGACCTGATTCTATTCGCACCATAGAAAAATGATTTTATTTTGACCTTTCACACCAACTAGGCACCTTGTCATAGCCCTAAATTGGGGTACAACTAGAGCGCGATGTTGTGGTCCTCCCTAGTTCAGCCCCTCTTCAAACCCATTTTGCTATTTCAAATTTGAGAGAGAATTCCAGCTCTGTGTCGGCTCATGTTGGGAAATTAGCAAGTTTTTTGATGGGAAAGTATAAAAGGAGGATTTCCTCTCTCATTTTGATAAGCAATCATACATAACACACACATGAAATCAATCATTCAAGCAATTGAGTAAGTAATCAATCATCCTTCAAGCCTTGGAGCAATAACAAAGTCAAGATTCAAGCATTGAAGTGGAGATTTACATCCTATTTTATCAAAGACTTCATGAAACCCTAATACCGTGTGGAGACAAACAAAACTTCACAAGGAGGTATATCATTTGGTTTTCAAACATTATTCAGCATCTCCCTCAAAAGGAGAATCTTCATTTATAGCAATTCAATTATCTTTTATCTCCATTTTGAATGGTTAATTCCAAAATTGGGGTTTGACTTAGGCAAGCCCCTATTCCCAACCTATTTTCCTTTCTTTCTATGTGTAGGAAACAGGTATGAAGTTGTGATCTTCAAAATAAACATGTTATTTGCAGAGGTGAATCAACCCCTTTTGGTGTGTGAAAATTTCAAAGGACCGACATTTTTGGAGCTCTTTTGAGGATCAAATCCGAATCTTCTTATAATTCTCAAATCCAGGTGTGTGTGTCAGCCTCGCATCTGTAGCTTACTGTTTCCATGTTTTTATCTTCATTTTCAACACTTTACCCTAATTTCAGCAATTCAACTCACAAAAGAGGGTAAAAAAATCCACCCCTTGAATCCAATCAGTATTTTCAGTCCTTATCATTGTTGATTTATGACTAAATCTATTGGATTCAATCCTCTTTTGAATGTGATAGGTCACTAAGCAAAAATTAGCAGTTTTCATCCTTCTTGTTTTTCACCCATTACATTACCAAATTGAATAAAGACATAGTTTAGTAAATTTGGGGGCTTGAAATTGTTACCATAAACAATATATTTAATTTGTCAAAGTGATCCATTTATAAGTCCATTTTGAATCCATAAGTTTTTTGCTAACATAACTTGCTCACATATGCATAATAATATCTTTGGTTGTAGTTGGTTGTCCTCATTATAATCACTTGACTTTTTTCAAGCAATTTGAATGACATTGATTGCGATAGGAATGTTTAAGTGTTTTAGCATTTTCCTATTATGTAGTGTATCCAAGTTTGGTTGCAAATAAATGGTTGGACATGTTTCTTAATCATGTCGAAATGGTTAAACATTTCTTTTATTTTGTAGAATTTTCTGAAAATGTTGCACAAGAATTACTTTCACCTTGTTGATGGAAAATGGTTTCCAATGTTACTACAATAGTAAAATTTTGCCATAAAATTAGAGTTGTAGAGTGTGAGGTATTTATAGGCTTATCCATAACTGATGGTAATTGGCCAAGGTCATTAATAAGGATAATGGATAAACCACCAAAAACTTGATGTTGTTTGTTGGGGGAATGCCTCACGCAAATGACTATCTATTTTCAATAATAATTTTGGTCCTTGAAAACTTATTTCATCTATTAGGGAAATTAGGAATGTTACATCCTACCTCAAATATCTAATGTTTCAATTGAATTTTTGTGGGAGTATGACTAATTGAATATGTCTTTTGTCAAACAATACAACCTTGTACTATTCAACTTAATTTTCATTGATAGTTAATTTCCTTAAAGATTAAATTTGAAAAAGCGGAGATGAAACAATGTCTCCAATATTGATGGAATGAATTGCATTGGTAGTCAATTTTGGTTCCATTTGCACAACCTACAAAGATACTTTCTACAATTTATTAATCTTAATAACATTTGACATATTTTACCATTCATTGAAGTATTGAATCAAGACTTCTTAATTTTGTTCCTTATTCTTGAGATAATTGAAAGATTTATAAATGAACATTGAAAAACAAAAAAATATAAACAATTATGTAAAAAACAACAGTACACAATACCATACAAATTTCAGAAGAACGATATGTAAACCCTCTTCCTATTTATTCCTAACCAAAAGAATGCATAGATATAAGTATGACATGATTAATTTTATCTCAAGATCACTTATTGCTCTTAATTTCAGTTTCTCTATGTTGGTAGAGGGGTGGTGGGCATAGCATTGATTGGCAGATGCATATAAAACCATTTAAGACAACTACCAAATTTCACCTAAGTGTTGGCAAAAAGCACACAAACAGGAAAGGTGACAATTTTCCAAGAAAAAGTGGACTTTCGTGAGAGTAAAGCTCCCACATAAAATCCACCAAAACATAGAACATGGAGGTTAGGTTGACATCGAAAGTAATATTACATAGAACGAAAGCTGTAAACTCTTTGGCCAAGTAAAAATTTTAGTGGTTTTCTATAATCCTTTGAAGTTTGCTACCAAAATTGTCGCCCTCCCTAATTTGGCCTCCATTACAAGCATCTTCTTAAATCTGTCTAAGACAACAACTGGTCTCCACAATGTAAATGATTTCTCAATATGAAACAATCTAAGGTAGCCAAAATAATCGGTCAAGTGCATGTTTTTGTTTTTCAAGCTTTCCCCTTTTTTTTCAGTATTATTTATGATGAAGTACAAAAACTAGTGAAAAATGGAGAGGTAATCATGGTGTATAAAAAGAGGTTAAAGTTAGTTAGAAAGAGGGAAAATATTTGAACATACTCTATTTTATCTATTTGTTACTTGTGGCTAAGCTTTGCATTGGTAGTATTTTATTTCTGGAGAGAGAGTATTTAAAGAGAAAATAGTTGAACATATTCTATTTTATCTATTTGTTACTTGTGACTTTGTTTGGTAGTGGTTGGATTTTAGTTATTCTTTTTAATTTAAGAAATGTCTCTAACAAATAAGATTATTCTTTCATTTGAAAATGAGGATTTGTTCTTAATTATGAATGTAGAAAAAAAGTTGAAATTGTGTATGTAATTAAGAGCAATGATCTACATACCTCTTGGAGTGTGGTAAATATTTTTGAAATAGAAAGATTAGGGGTGGTTTGATGAGTTTGAAAAAGACTGATAGATTGAGAAATTTTCTTTTGTTAAAATAATAACTTTCTCCATAGAAAGTTTCAGTTTTGAATAATAACTAGCAATTGCACACCAAGTGTGCAATGGGTATGTCGAATATGTATGGAAGGTCAATTAGGAAAAAAAATGGTCTATTATTTGCATACATTTGTTGAGTACATGATGTCAATTGAGGCAATTTAGAAAATAATATCATTTGTACAACAAAGGTACTGAAGTTGAGAAGTGATAGTTAAATCAAGAAAACAATCGTGCTCCATTATGAATAGGCACATGTTATGTTTGCAATAAGTAGAGAGGGAAAGAGATATATTCATGAAGAGATAGAGGGGGAAATAATGTGAGAGAGATAGAGAATAGGGTAAGGATATAGAGAACTAGGGAATATAGATAGAGAGGAAGATGGAGATAGAGGACATAAATATGTAGAGGAGAGGGAGAGATAGAGAGAGGAGAGATGGATAGATAGAGATAGAATAGACAAGTATAGAGAGAGAGAGAGAGAGAGAGAGAGAGAGAGAGAGAGAGAGAGAGAGAGAGAGAGAGAGAGAGAGAGAGAGAGAGAGAGAGAGATAAAGGGGTAGAGAGATAGGGAGATAGAGAGATAGAGATAGAGGGTGATATGGAAGAGGAAATAGTGATCTAGATAGAGCTAGAGAGATGAATATATATCAATACAGAGGTCAATACAGAGGTCTATGAAGAGGGAGAAGAAGAGACAGAGGGAGACATGTCTAGAGATACTGGGAGATATGAAAGGAAAAATATTGAGAGATAGAGATGGAGAGGTAAAGATATATAGATATAAAGTTCTAGAAAGAGACATAGGGAGAGAGAGGGAGACATATCTAGAGATAGAGGGTGAGAGAGGAAGAGGGAGAGAAATATAGAGAGAGATAGAGAAAGCTAGAGGGAAAGATAAAGATAGAAAGAGATATGGATATAAAGAGAGAGATATAGAAAAAGAGGGAGGGAGAGATAGAGATAGATAGATGGTGAGAAGGAGTGATAGAGTGATAGAGATATAAGAAGATATAGAGAGAGGGAAAGAGAGAGAATGGTAGAAAGACAAATAGAGAGTATAGATAGATAGATAGAGAGGGGGAGAGAGAAAGAGGAAGAGATAGATATATGAGAAGAAGAGAGTGAGATAGAGATATATGGGAAGAAATTGAGAGAGAGAGATAGGCAAGAGAGATAGATAAGGCATAGTGAGGGAGATGGGTAGAGAAAGATATGCTTAAAGAGAGCTCAACAAATAGAGAGGGAGAGAGAGTGATATAGAGAGGGTTAGAGAGAAAGATAAAGAGATAGAGGTAGAGAGATATGAAGAGAGAGAGAGAGAGAGAGAGAGAGAGAGGGGTTGATGTAGAGAAGTGCAATAGAGAGTGATAGGTATAGAGAGAGGGGGAGAGTTAGAAATGGGGAAAGACAAATATTTATAGGGAGTGTGTGTTTGTGTGTATGAGTAAGAGGGAGATATACAAGGATAGAAACAAGGAGGATAGAGGGAGAGAGAGAGAGAGGGAGAGATATGGGGGGCGATATGGAGAGCTAAAAATATAAAGATATAAGATGTATAGAAAGAGGTAGAGAGGGATACATTTCGAGAGAGAGAATTAGAGCGATGGAGGGCGAAATGGAGTGAATAAGATAGACAAATAGAGGTAATGAGATATAGCTAGAGAGGGAGAGGGAGATATGAAGGTAGAGGTAGAGGGGGAAATAATGGCAAATAAAGGAGGTGACAGAGACAAGTAATAGAGAGAGGGGTAGAGATAGAGAGATAAAAGTTTAAAATATAATGATTGTATAATAATTTGAATTTAATAGAACAAAAATTATTATAAATTGATTTACTTCTAATAGCTTTTATTTTATTATTGTAATTTCATAAAATAGATATAATTTTTAGAATAATTATAAATCTAAATCTAAATTAAAAAACTAAAATAGAGTTAAAAAATACAATATTAATATATATAAAATCTAAATGTTAATAAAAATAAAAGCTTAAAATAAATAAAACTAATAATAAATAACAATGACCTTAGTATATATAGCCCATTCATGGGCCTAGACAGGATTATGACATTTTAAAATTCAATGGGAACCACCGGGGGAAGGGTGGATCAAGGCTAATTTTGACGGTGCATCAAAAGGTAACCCAGGAGAGTTAGGTGCAGGGGTGGTGTTTAGGGATTGACATGGCAACATTATAGCATGGGGAGCTAAGCAATTGGAGAAAGGCACAAATAATGAAGCGAAGGTTCGGGTAGCACTTTTGGTGATTGAATGGGGCTTAAAATTTGGTTTAAAAAAAATCATCTAGAAGGTGATTCACTGATTATCATAAATGAAATTATCAAAGGAGAAACACAGGCATGGTTTTTAATATAAATGTTCAAAAAACTAAGCATGATTTAAATTTTTTAGAGACTTCAACATCTCTCATGTGTGAAGAACTGGGAACAATGTGGCCGATGTGTTGTCAAAATGGGCCACATCTTTTCGACAGACACAAGATTATCAACTTGAAGATTTTCGCAATCTGTAAACAGATGGCATGGTGGCAGAGAATGATTTTATGGCAACTCCTAGATTCATGCAAGTATGAAGGGATGGGAGTTGGCCAAGCTAATCGGCGCAATATGGTGGTGGATTTAATGCCGCATCGAGCAAACAAGATTGAGGTTAAAGCTAGGACAATGCATCGATGAAAATGGTAATTATCGACGGAGAAGGACGATGGTGTTAGGTTTGGTGACGATGGGTTGATAGTTATATGTACCCCTATTGGCTTTCCATTGCTTGTTTGTTATTCTATTGTCTGTTTAGAAGTTGGGCTACAATGTGTGAAAGGTAAGAATTCAAAGGTGGTGACACTGTAGTGATTGGTGCAATGGAAGCAAGTTTTACGTTCAAAATGGAGAAGTTAGTGCCTTTTGTGGGCAAGGTCACAGATAGACAATTGCGAGGTCTTTTTCTTTTCAAGGATGAGAGATTAGTGCAAGCGTTGAAGCTAATTATGGGGGAGGAAATTGCACATGTTGGCCATAGGTACATAACAAATATGGAGATTTACTCCCTAATTGCAGCGTGGGGTTTAGAGTTTGAGGACTCGGTGGACAAGGTGAAGAGGGTTATGTGAGATTTAGCTGTCGAAGAGTATCTGATGGGCATGGATTCTATTTTTGAATGGGATATCACTAGAGTGGGCATTGACATCTCTTAAGGAGTGGATGTGTCAGTGAATTACATACTGTTTGTTCGATGGTAAGAGGATGAGATGAAGGTAAGATTTAGGGATTAGGCAAAACGTGGTTGGAAGGCCTTTAAGACTCTTGTAAAGTTCATGAGAGTGGAAGAGATGCTAAGAGCGGCGCACAAGGTGGCGAGGGTGGAGGAGGGTCGCGAGATGAGGCTGAGGAAGCGAACACTAGATGCGGTGATGGTTTTGTCCAAGTTTCAAGATGAGTCTTCTCAAAACAGTTAAATGCATAGTTTTGTTTTGTGTTTCTTTGTTATGCTAGTCATATCGACTTAAGGTTGTGAAAATGTATTTTAATTTATGGATGTACTATGATGGTTATCGAGCAAAATATATGCTCGGTCTGGTGTTTTTTTCTTTTTGGAGTGTGTCGTGTGGGGGTTTTTTTGTGTTTGTTTCAGATATAGATCTGGTGGGTGGTTTATTTTTTGGAGGGGTAGGGTGGATGCACGTTATTGTTTGTAATCTTATTTTCTGAATATTAATAAAATACATATATTACTGACAAAAAAAAACAATGACCTTAGTATATAATAAATTTGTTAAGTTAAAAAATAATTGAATAAAAATATTACTATTTTATAGTTTATTATAATATAAATATAATATGTATAAAAGATAGAAATAGTATCAAACAATATTAACATTAATATATTTGAAATATATTTAATAATTTATATTATGTTAAATTAAAATATTATATATAATAATAAATAAATTTATTTAATTTTAAGGAGATGACCCTTAGGTGAAATGGTGGGCTTCTTGCCTGTAGTGCCTACAACCTAGGTTCAAATCTCGCGGGCTCATCTCTACTGTGTTAAAAATGGAGCACCCTTACCTTGGGGAGAACCTTGGAGAAATAGTGGGGCTTCTTGCTTGTAGTGCTTACATCCTTGGTTCAAACCATTAATTTTGGGGATGACCCTTAGGTGAAATGGTGGGGCTTCTTGTATGTAGTGCCTACAACCTAGGTTCAAACCCCGCAGGTTCATCTCTACCGTGTTAAAAATGGAGCATCCTTACCTTGGGGAGAACCTTGGAGAAATAGTGGGGATTCTTGCATGTAGTGCTTACATCCTTGGTTCAAACCATTAATTTTTAGGGGTTGACCCTACAGTGTGAGGGTTTGTAACAAGCCTATTATTTAGGAAGTCTCGAGTTTAAGACCCAGGTGCTCTTGTAGTCTTCCTGCAGGTGATCCACGCTAGCGTTTGAATGACCTCCGCATGCGTGATAGGTGGGGTCATCGGTGTTGACTCCACAGTGGTATGAACGGTGTTGGTTGTTGTTTCCTCAATTCTCATCCCTTGGGCGACATTCTTAGCTTGTTGTCCTTGGTGCTCCACACTGGAGGCGCTTTGTCCTCCCTATCCACGGTGTGGTCATAACCAGATCTTTGGTGGAAGCAGTGGTCCACGCTGGAGACATTCCGTCGTGAGATTGGAGTATATTGGAGAGACAAGGAGTGCACAACTTTGGAGCGATAAGGTTGGTAAGAATGGAGTTATAATGAGTCCTTGGAGAGATAAGAAGGCATAGTGGATGGTCCTCCACACAGAGGCAATGGAGAGATAAGGTGATGCCTTGGCGTGGAAGACATGATATCGGCATATGGAGATATAAGGGTGTTAATGCCGATCAAAAAATATGAGGATGAGACCCCTCAAAAATATGGTCTCACTGGTTCATAGCTCCAGTCAAAAGCGATTCGGTTTCGACCCATTACCGATAAAAAACAAAAATTATTTAATTTTAAATAAGAAATTTAGTTTCAAAATTTTGTTCCTATAATATTCTACATAAGTTTCTAACATCCTATTTTCTATTTGAGAAAGGTGGCACCACAAGTAGTGATGATAGTGGAGTACATACATTAGGACTATTTAAAAAGCATGCTAAGCAATTCAAACAATAAATCATAAAATGTGATCTATATTATAGTTTAAAAAATTATTTAAAATTCAATAATAAAATAATATATATTCTTAATTTAGTTATCATTAGTTTCAACATTAACTATACTTATCTTTGAATTGAAGAAAAAAAATGAATTTAAAAATATAATATAATTTGATTATAAGAATATCTTACTTACCATTGTAAATGGGAAATGGCTATTCAGCAAAGAGAATGGCCTTAATGCAACAGTTTTTTTCTAATTATTAAATAAATTGAAAATCAGAAGACAATTGTTTTGTGGTTTTTAATTAGTTTAAAAAATGAACAAAAAATGTCACATAAGGCCACTTTGTCTGGTGGATAGCCACTTCCTTGTAAATGCTTGTGTGTCTCCTTGTTTCATCTCTTGTTCCTATACCTCTTCTTACAAGGAAGCATCAAATTTATTCCGGAAAGATGACTTTGATTTATTCAAGAGGCATTCACTAAAGAAACTCAAATGTAATTATAGTTATATAATATTAATTTATAAACTTAAAATCATATATGATTAAATATTCTATTTATTTTTAACCGTATTATATTCTATTTATTTTTAACCAATTACAAACAAGCTTTAATTTTTATTTTTTTAAATCTTTTTATTTACCAAAGTTTAGTTGTACAATTTTTAAGTTTACAAATTATGAAAATCATTTTTCTCTACATTCATTGGCTAAATACAATTTAGCTCTTATAGACCTATGTTTTAGGAAATCCCAAAATAAATTATTTTTGTGGCAACTATATAGCCAGGAATATAGATAATGATTAGTTAGATTTCATTTTTTATTAGTACTTGTTGTTAGGCTAGTACTATTTCATTTTTTATTAGTACTTGTTGTTAGGCTAGTACTATTGCAATCTATTGCACCCAATTTTCATTAACTCGTTATGCTTTTCCACCAATTATATTCATGATTTTTTTCTTTCAATGTTTTTTCTCAAATTTTAAATAGTTAATATGATTTTTAAGTTGTCTAATTACTGAAATTGTTTTTCTTCAATCTAATTGGCTCAAATAATGTGCATCTTATTACCGGATTTCCGGATCCACTTTTTTAGGCAAATTTTTAGGTACATTAAAACAATATTTAGTATGTTTTAATTTTCTTTTCAAATCATTTAGAATTGTTTCTAAATCTTTAAATCTTTTAAAGCTTTATTTTAGTTATAATAAATCTAAACTTTTTTTATTTGATATATGTTACAACTACCATGACAATTTTTTTTTTACCTTTATTATTGAAACTAGTGAAAATATTTTGATGCTAATTAATTTATTATTAATTAATTGTAAAAATCTTGGTAGTTACTATTACAAGGTAACAAATTTTTTACTTTTTAAGTAATTTATAAATAGCTCTTGGTTTATTAGGTTCACATTATGCTCACCTAATTAATATTATTAAATTTTGATAACATAACAAGATTAAAACAATAATAGAATAATAACATAATATAATATTAAACATTATTAAAATAGTCATAAAAATTATCAAATAGTAATACAATGTTTGAAATTAAAATATTGTAATAATTAAAGTATTAATATTGATAATATATAATAAGTTAACAATATAATATATTAGTAATTATAAATAATAAGTGATAATAATCTAATAATTTTAATATTAATAATATAAAATTAATATTTTTATAATACAAGTAAAATATAAGATTAGATTATGTTTTTAATATTAAGAATAAGGAGATCACAAAGTCAACAAATACCACCGAGAATCAAAGTATCAGAGGACAAGCCTCACACAACAAAAAAGACGAATGCTATGCACAACTAGACTGATACAAAAACTAGACTAGAGCAGAAAACAACATCTAATGCAGCACATCTTCAAAAGAGTCCACCCACGCAGTCCACCCCAAAGCACCTTCCATCCAAACCAAGTTCTTTTGATCTTGGATTTGCTTCCACATGTATAACATCTCTCCAGTAGTACAATGAATATTAGTGAAAAAATAATATAATGAATATTAATACAATGTAATATAAATAAAAACCGTTCTCACTTCCATCTCTTTTGCTACAGTAAATATTTAAATTTTCCTTTCTACTATTTAAGTTATTTTTATGATTTGTTCACTAATCACAGTCTCAAATAAATATTAAATTTTAGAAGAGTTGTAGTATTCTTAATTGAAAACAAATAAATATTGTTTACATAAATTTATAAAATTAATAGCTTTACTAAGTCTCTCGTTTATTTATATGTACTAGTTTGATTACCTATTCATTCATTATATTTAATACAAAATAAATTATTAATCTCTTTTATTTGCTAATTGTTTGTAAAAAACATATTCAATTGCTATTACAAATAGGGTTAGGATTATAGTTCAATTAGGATTAGATTTATAACTTAGTGTTAGAGTTTAATTAGGGTTAGGACTATGATTCAATTAGTGTTTAATTAAATTTATAAAATAAATATTTGAGTTTGGATTAAATTGTGGTTATAGTTCAAACATGGTTAGGGTAAGGATCTAATTAGGGTAAGGGTTAGTTACAAAGTTAAATTGGAATTAGGGTTAAAAATCAATTAGGCTCGTAGGTAAAACTTTTGATTTAGGGTTAAAGTTAAATTATGGTTAGGATTCAAATAGGTTAGGAATACAATACAGTTAAGATTTGAGACAAGACTTTTATTAGAGTTGAAATAGGGTTACGGTAAGGGTTAATATTAGTGTTCAATTTAGGTTAGGGATTATTATGTGTTAAATTTAGGATTCATTTAAATTCATAATTAACATTCAATTAGTATTATAGTTAGTGTTCAAATAAGATTACAACTTAATTAGGGCTAGGATTCAATTAAAGTTACAGTTACAAAATTATCTTTTCTATTTGCTAATTGTTTGCAAAAAAAACATACTCCATTACTATTACAAATCTAAACGGCAAGTACTAGCCCCTATGTGACACTTGTTTAACATGTTTCTAGGTTAGATTTTGTTTTTTATTTACCTCGTTTTGAGGTCCCACCACGTTTACCATTTGGAAATCTGTGCATAACGATTTATAAAGGTTAAACCAGATGCATTAAGTTTACAACTACCATAATATTTTCCTTGACTGACTTTAACATTAGATAACTATTTTAGTTTTTTATTTCTCAGTTTTAATAATTATTAATATTTAATATTATTTAAAAAATATATATTTTTATTTTATTTTTAAGGTTTAAAAATAAATTTATAAGTTTACAATATATTAATAGAGTTTAAATTAGTAATATAAATATTTAATATTAAAAATTGTATAGTTTAAAAAAATGTTTATAAATTAAATTTTAAGATTAATAATTGTTTAATAAATTAATTATTATTTTTTGCTCAGTAATATATTATATTTTATTGAAATCCAAAAAGAGAATTTTATAAATCATAATAACAACTTCCCCAAGTTGAAGAAAGCTGAAATAAACCAAGAATAGTGGAATAAAGGAATGGAGGAAAAAGTGGAGAAGCTGGAAGCTCAGATTGGTTTTCTGGAGGAAGGAAAAACAGCTATGAAAAACTTTATGCTAATGATCCCGGATATTCTTTCCTTTGTGACTAAGAATTTAGAGGAAATTACCAAGTTCCTTGATGGGTCCACCACTCCCAAACCTGTCGTGGATCTAGATATTGATGAGGATGCTATCGAGGCAGGAACAGTGGAAAGTGCTCCTAGTGGTGCGGCGAAAAGAACAAGGGCAAGTATGAAAAAAGTTGTTGTGGCCTCTTCCAAGGATATCCCTAAGCTTAGGGATAATATTAAAGATTTGCAAGGGATTAGCGAAAATTTGGCTAATGTCCTAAAAAACATTAAGTAATTTGTTTTCTGTCTCTTTTCTCGTTATGGTTGGATGTGGCTGGTTTTGTTGGGCTTTTTTGCTGATTTTTGCCCATAACTGTGCTGGTTTTTTTGATAGTTTGTCTTTTCTTGTTGCTTAATGCTATTATCTTTTAACAATCTTTTGTAAAGGGTTTCAGGATCCCTTCAAAACTTGCTTTTCCCGTAATCAAAAACAACTTCCCCAAGTTTCTGATTTTCCCTAATTCAATCCAGAGACAACAATTTCAACTTATAATGAGAATTATAAAACATTTATAAATTAAATATTATCAAATCTGAGGACATTTCACTATAATTTTTAACTTAAATTTCTATGAATAAATCAGAAGGTAGAACTTATCTTGATAGCTTTGTCTGACTTATGCTGATCATTAACCTCCCATAAACTGATTACCATCTCCTTACAAATCTACTAAGTCTGTCATAAAATTCTTCACTGTCTTTTTATATAATCTATTCATACAATCCTCCGTAGATCTACAATAGTCTTATGTACACTTCTCTTCATTGGATCTGCAATCTTACTTTTCATCCATGTCCTTGGTGCCTATGTTCAATAGTCTTTTTAATACGTATACCTTTCCTCTATTCTGTATGAACCTCTTGTCTTATGTGTAGATCTGATATAATATTATTTCTCACCCAGCACCTACTTATACTTTTCTCTTGCTGTAGTATATATTTTATTCTTGGCATCCTTCATACTTTTCACTTCTTCCTTATATACCTTTAAACTATGTCTTTTATCCAAAAGACATGCCTTTTGATATCTTCTTTATTTAATTAATACATTACACATATTTCATTACATTTTCTTTATTTATTCATATTTTAGTGTCCTTGAATAATCTTCTTTTTTATATTTCTCCACCCCCAACACACACTGTTTCACTCTCTAAATATATATATTTTATTTTACTCACACATATTTCTCTGCCCTTTTACCAATATTTCTAAGTCTTCCAAGTGGGTCCCATTCAATTTAGTGGAGCTGCTGCTAAAAACACAAAATAATTGTGGAAACTCCAAAATCTTTTCTAATTGATGCAATCATCCTTTTATTTTAGGAATCTGAGTAATTATTGTTTGGGGCCCACAAAGCACTTTTGGCAAATTTATTCTAATGCTAATAAATTTGAATTCCTATGGAAGTCCTTTTTCTTTAATTCTGATATCTGTCAAACCAAAGATCCCCACATGGTATTCCCTCCTTTCTAATCTGCTTCCACAAGATAATTATAAATGCTGCTGAATTAATATATGTTTTCTGAGTTCTCCCTAATCACTTTATTTGTTATGTCTCCTTGTAAGCATGCACCTTGGACACTGTTTCTGAATAACGGCCTTAAGATTATGCGGTCTTATGCTTATGCCTTGGTCTGGTCACTATGCCTGATTATAATCCCTTTGTTCGTGGAGAATGCTATCTCTGTTTGTCAATCCTAAATTTCCTGTGTCTATGGTCTACCATGGGTAATCGTCCCCTTTTTAATCTGCTATGAATTTCCTTTGTTAAATACGCATAACGTGGAGCGGTGGCATCTCTTCACCTGGAATGGACATATCCCTTCCTTGCTCATGGCCCTTCCCAAAAGTTAATCGAATCATTTCTTGTTATTAGTGGATGAGGATTAGATAAATGATATCGATTGGGTTATTTGTGGTCTTTAATGATTAGTATCGATGCTCTTGATAGTCACATCCTTTAGTGGACAATGATTTGGTGACAACATTATTTGATATACTCTTTTGGGTGGTGACAATGAAGATTTAATACTTGCTCATCGTAACTCGATAAGCTTGAAAACTTTTGTATTGTTGTCTTCATATTATTAAACTCCATAATAATGGTTGTTTGCTTCATTGCTTATTGTTAGTTCTAAACAAATGACTTCTCAAGTCCCCCTTTAATATAGACATCGTTATAAACATGTGTAATGTTTATAATAATATTAATTTACTCTATTTGAATATTTTCAGAATATTATTATTAATGAATATTAATTAATCCTTCATTAATAAATATCATATTAATTAATAATTATTATTTCATTTAGGTTATATATATATATATGTAAGTAGTATATTTTTAGGCATTAAATAAGTTCATCATAAATTTCTTTGACATCAATGACAATTATTCATCATATGATTCTTTTAGTCATTGTTTACTCCTTTGTATTTTTAATTGTATTATTATTATTTATTATTGAATATATATAAATTATGTTTACAATTAAGAAAATGTAAATTATGTTTATAGTTTATAATATATAAAATATGTTTATAATTTATTTTTTTATTTGAATATTTATTAGTAATAAATATTAATTTAATAAGTTTCAAATAATCATTCTTTGGTAATTAATTAAAAAATAATAATTATTTCATTTAGGATCAAGGAGGGGGCATGACAGTCCGCCCTTCCCGAATTTGCTTGTCCTCAAGCAAATGTTTATTTTCCTCAACTAAGTCATCTACCAACATGAGTTAAACGACACAGAGCATATACATGGGAAACATGAAGCATACACGTGGAAGGCACAGAGCATACACATGGAAAACACGAAGCATACATATATGCAGACACGGAGTATACATGTGAATACACACATTGTGAAATTTCTTTCTTGTTATGAGTGGAAACACAAATCAACACCAGCTTGATGCAAAAACATAAACACTCAATCTAGTTTGTGATCTCAGGTAGAGTATTTAAGAACTTCGAATGGAGTAACTATAATGAGTCTAATTAGCCATATCGACAAAGAGGATAGATAGTACAATGTTTGGATACTTGCCTCAAGTATTAATTAAATGGACTATACTTAACTCCCTATTCGCCATTAATGAAAGAGAAAAGATTTAGACACAACAAGATGCCCGTAGCGCTTATCAGGCCCAAGAGCAGTACACTCCTCCTTGGCCCAACTGATGGTAGATTTTTAGTCATCCATAGCAGGTTGCCTACTTGACAGAGGCCTAGTGCCTGCTGACCTCATTGCTCTATCTCTCTCCCACACTAGTGGTGAATGTGAAGTACGCATCACTCCGCAATCTAAAGAAAACATAAAAACAATGAATTTCAACAATTGATTTTTGGGTATGAGTAATTAGCCAGATTCACTTAAGATCATTTGTTTATCAATAAGTCAATTCCCATATTTAGTTCCTAGTGGGATTGAGAGGACTAGCTACCATAGGATGCCCGTAGCGCTTATCAGGCCCAAGGGCGGTACACTCCCCCTTGGCCCAACTGCCAGCAGCCCTTTGTCAACTGCAGTGGGTGGCCTACCTGACAGAGGCCTAGTTCCTGCTATCCCTATTGCCTAATTCCTCATCTATCTCACTGGGTTTGGATATGGAATTGCTTTATTCATTATCGTGGTAGTAACTTATATCATTCCTACTAGTCCTTAATTGCATAATGTTGTTTATTCCTCAAATAGTAGTTGTAGTCTATTTATAGTTAATTTACTTTAAGATTATATTGTCATCAATGAGATAATTCCATACTCATTCCCTAGTGAGATCAAGGAGAAGTAGGTGCAATAGGATGCCCGTAGCGCTTATCAAGCCCAAGAGCGGTACACTCCCCCTTGGCCCAACTTGTGGCAGATTTTCGATCATCCACAGTGGGTTGCCTACCTGACAGAGGCCTAGTTTCTGCTGACCTCATTGCTCTACCCCATTTCCTCACTAATGGTTCATATGGAATTTATGATTAATTTATTCTCAATTCAAATGCCAACTTATATATATATATATATATATATATATATATATATATATATATATATATATATATATATATATATATATATATATATATATATATATATATATATATATATATATATATATATATTAAAATGTCATATGGATATGCCTAGTTATCCACTATTCTAATTTGAATTACTCTGAAGTCATACCCATTCAATATATTTTAAATTCATCTTACGAGATAGAACCCTCGTTGCTTTTCGGTCATGGTACTTGCCTCTGTTTATTGCCTAACATAATTTGTTGATTCAATCTTACCCTACAGGATGGCAAGATCATAGCTCTGATACCATTTGTAATGTCCCTCCTTGTGATTTTCCCTAATTCAGTCCTGAGACAACAATTTCAACTTATAATGAGAATTATAAAACATTTATAAATTAAATATTATCAAATCTGAGGACATTTCACTATAATTTTTAACTTAAATTTCTATGAATAAATCAGAAGGTAGAACTTATCTTGATAGCTTTGTCTGACTGATGCTGATCATTAACCTCCCATAAACTGATTACCATCTCCTTACAAATCTACTAAGTCTATCATAAAATTCTTCACTGTCTTTTTATATAATCTATTCATACAATCCTCCGTAGATCTACAATAGTCTTATGTACACTTCTCTTCATTGGATCTGCAATCTTACTTTTCATCCATGTCCTTGGTGCCTATGTTCAATAGTCTTTTTAATACGTATACCTTTCCTCTATTCTGTATGAACCTCTTGTCTTATGTGTAGATCTGATATAATATTATTTCTCACCCAGCACCTACTTATACTTTTCTCTTGCTGTAGTATATATTTTATTCTTGGCATCCTTCATACTTTTCACTTCTTCCTTATATACCTTTAAACTATGTCTTTTATCCAAAAGACATGCCTTTTGATATCTTCTTTATTTAATTAATACATTACACATATTTCATTACATTTTCTTTATTTATTCATATTTTAGTGTCCTTGAATAATCTTCTTTTTTATATTTCTCCACCCCCAACACACATTGTTTCACTCTCTAAATATATATATTTTATTTTACTCACACATATTTCTCTGCCCTTTTACCAATATTTCTAAGTCTTCCAAGTGGGTCCCATTCAATTTAGTGGAGCTGCTGCTAAAAACACAAAATAATTGTGGAAACTCCAAAATCTTTTCTAATTGATGCAATCATCCTTTTATTTTAGGAATCTGAGTAATTATTGTTTGGGGCCCACAAAGCACTTTTGGCAAATTTATTCTAATGCTAATAAATTTGAATTCCTATGGAAGTCCTTTTTCTTTAATTCTGATATCTGTCAGACCAAAGATCCCCACATGGTATTCCTTCCTTTATAATCTGCTTCCACAAGATAATTATAAATGCTGCTGAATTAATATATGTTTTCTGAGTTCTCCCTAATCACTTTATTTGTTATGTCTCCTTGTAAGCATGCACCTTGGACACTGTTTCTGAATAACGACCTTAAGATTATGCGGTCTTATGCTTATGCCTTGGTCTGGTCACTATGCCTAATTATAATCCCTTTGTTCGTGGAGAATGGTATCTCTGTTTGTCAATCCTAAATTTCGTGTGTCTATGGTCTACCATGGGTAATCGTCCCCTTTTTAATCTGCTATGAATTTCCTTTGTTAAATACGCATAACGTGGAGCGGTGGCATCTCTTCACCTGGAATGGACATATCCCTTCCTTGCTCATGGCCCTTCCCAAAAGTTAATCGAATCATTTCTTGTTATTAGTGGATGAGGATTAGATAAATGATATCGATTGGGTTATTTGTGGTCTTTAATGATTAGTATCGATGCTCTTGATAGTCGCATCCTTTAGTGGACAATGATTTGGTGACAACATTATTTGATATACTCTTTTGGGTGGTGACAATGAAGATTTAATACTTGCTCATCGTAACTCGATAAGCTTGAAAACTTCCGTATTGTTGTCTTCGTATTATTAAACTCCATAATAATGGTTGTTTGCTTCATTGCTTATTGTTAGTTCTAAACAAATGACTTCTCAAGTCCCCCTTTAATATAGACATCGTTATAAACATGTGTAATGTTTATAATAATATTAATTTACTCTATTTGAATATTTTCAGAATATTATTATTAATGAATATTAATTAATCCTTCATTAATAAATATCATATTAATTAATAATAATTATTTCATTTAGGTTTTATATATATATGTAAGTAGTATATTTTTAGGCATTAAATAAGTTCATCATAAATTTCTTTGACATCAATGACAATTATTCATCATATGATTCTTTTAGTCATTGTTTACTCCTTTGTATTTTTAATTGTATTATTATTATTTATTATTGAATATATATAAATTATGTTTACAATTAAGAAAATGTAAATTATGTTTATAGTTTATAATATATAAAATATGTTTATAATTTATTTTTTTATTTGAATATTTATTAGTAATAAATATTAATTTAATAAGTTTCAAATAATCATTCTTTGGTAATTAATTAAAAAATAATAATTATTTCATTTAGGATCAAGGAGGGGGCATGACATTCCACTCCTATCACTATGACACATCAATACAAAATCTCCCACAAAAAATGCCTACTACAGTTATCAACAAAGAACTACCAACCCAAATACATCACAATCCAACTAACTAACAAAAAACTATAGAGACGGACAAAAACCACCACAAAAAACTATGAGTTCATCAGCTCATTGTGTTCTCCTACGTCGTCTGCCCACCACCACCCCTGCATCTTGATCCTTTGCCACCTTTGACTTTCTTGGGCATAGCACCCTCCTCGGTACCTCATCTGCTTCTGCCTTAGCAAGTGCAATAAACGCATCCAACTCTTTAATTTCAACCACTAGCTTTAACGCATCCCAACCACGCCTCTCTTCCTCTCTATGATGAACCTTGCACACTCCCCTCATCCACTGAAGGAAGGGATACAAACCTGCATGTCCACCACCCACACCCACTTCCAAGCCCTCTCGCACTTCAAACCCAACACCCGACTCTGTCCATTCTAGGAAAGAATCCAACCCAACCAAAAATTCATTATATACTATCATCTCCATCACTCGTCTCACCGTTGCTGTAGATTCTCCCAACTCCAAACCCCAAGCCATTATAAGTGGAAAAACATCCATCTTCGTTTTATACCCGTGTTTTATCAAGTTGAATGCACCCCCCACCATTATAGCAACACTCTAGGCCAATAATTCATCTGAAAACCTAAACATTCCCCTCAATTTTTTAGTGGTTACATCCCCATAAAAAGGATATAACTGCTTCTTACTCCACAACGTAAAATTTGCTTCCATTTGAACACCCTACACCACTTCACCACCTCCCAGCTCTGACCCATTAATCTTTTACAAACACCCTCTGCTAAATTCAGCTCCCTTCGCAATGAAGCCTCAAAGACGGTGTGGACAGTTTTAAATGCAAGTGCGCTCTGCTTAGGTGCCATCATTAAAACATCTTCAATTCTTACAAGACCGTCGCCCTTTGCCATCACCTCTCTGTCCTCGGTACTTAACTCAACTCCATTGTCATTAATGACAACTTCCCACTTCCTCCTCAAAAAACACATGTCGAAAGTCCTCCACTCTTAATTCACTGATCAACTCAAATGTCACAGCCCATTTGGAAAGTATATCCGCCTCTACATTCCTTGTTCGCCTTACATGGCTTATTTGAAACTCATCAAAAGAATTTAGTTCTTCAATAATATTGTAAATCCAACCTTGCTAATGACATGCCTCTATCTCCCCCTTCATTAATGCCTGAATAACAATCAATGAGTCTCCCTCTAGATGCAATTTTCCAGCTCCCAATTGTTTACTCACCCTAATAGCTAACAAAGTTGTTGACGCTTCAGCTAAATTATTTGTTCCTTCCTCCAACTTTTGAGCTCCTAATGCTATTATCTCACCCCTCCAATCCCTCATAATGACCCCTGCTCCTGAGGGTCCCGGATTGCCTTTAGAAGCACCATCAAAATTCACTTTCCACCATCCCTCCAAAGGTCTCTCCCACACAACACTAGAAAAATAACCACCGCTAGTTTGAACACAGTCATGCTCCTTAATGGGCCTAAAACAAATACCTAGCCATTGAGATTACACCCTCGATCTTCTACAATGAAAGAGACACTTGGGTTAAAATAATGGGATGCTGCAGCTCCCATCGTTTCTTCTATAACATTGTTTGTTCTCAGTTTTAACCTCTCCAGGGATTCTATCTTGTCCAAAAAAATGCCTATTCCTCTCCTTCCAGACCTCCCAAATGAGTAAAGATGGATTGACCTTCCAAATACAAGAAAAGTGCGACTTCTGCCACCGTATTGGCCAACTATCAAGAACCCGTTTCGGTGATGTTGACATTGGACTCTGCCATCCCAATAAACCCCTCAACATTTCCTAGCAAGATAAGGCAGTTTTACAATTTACTAACAAATGGTCCAATGTTTCCTCTGCTTCTCCACGCATAACACACTTTGAAGGTCCGCAAAATCCTAGATATTGTTTCTTATCTCCCATGAGATTGCGACTTCTATAAGCAAGCCAAGCAAATGTAGCTACTTTAGGCAGAACTTCCTTACCCCAAAACAAATCGACTGCCCAATTTTCCTGAACAACACCAGACTCCAAGAATTGACACCCTAATTTCACTGAATAGTTACCATTAACAACCCCACACCACACCACTTTATCATCCCTATTAACCTTTAGAATGTTTCTAAAGTAGTATATCTCCTTCATAAGAGCTTTCCACCAATCTGGAATCGTCAGGTCTTGAACAAACTTCCACTTCCAGCTTTGGCCAAGAGGGCCACCTTCCAAAGTAAGTTGGTCACTAACCTTATCACCCCAGTTGCATAAGAACCACTCCCTTACATCCTCATAATCAAGATTATCCTTTAAAACTAGATAGTCGTTCCATGAATCATCCCATAATTTAGTTTTTGAACCTGATCCAACCTGCCAAGTAATATGATCAACAATAACTCTCCTATAAGAAATGATGAAATTCCAAATTGTCGAACCTTTTGGGGGATTGCGAATGGTGAAAATTCTACAACCATCCATAGAATCCAAATAATTTGCTTTTAAAATCCTCACCCATAGCTGTGAGGGCTGGGAGTACATACACCATACCAATTTTGCTCCTAAGGCTTCATTCATGAGGTTCCAATCCCTTAGACCCACACCCCCTTTATCCTTTGCTAAACAGATTCTATCCCATGCCAACAAAGGCATTTTATCTTGCTCATTAGCCCCATTCCAAAAAAAATCACATCTTTTGCCCAATCACCTTGACCATCTTCTTGGGAATCCTCAAACACATCATAGAGAAGACCGAAATAGCTGACACAACTGATTTCAACATAATAATCCTTCCTACAGAGGTTAACCATTTGCTCTTCCAACCTTCCATTCTATGAATGCATCTTTCCACCAAATCCTTCCACACCGCTGACCTACCGACACCCCCAAACAACGGTATACCTAAATAATTCTCGGGAAAAGTACCATGTTTCATACCCAAGATGGAGAAAATTTCTCTTTGTTTTTGAAGACTAGTGTTGAAAAAGAAATTTTCATATTTTCTCCAATTAATACATTGACTAGAAACCCTGCTATACCTGTCCAACATGCTCTTCATTATCCTTGATTCCCTGAAAGATGCCTCTCCCATTTAATAAAGTACCATTTACAAACTGCGGGTGAGATAAATTGTCTACATCGTCTGCTACCTTCACCCCTCGCCAACTCCCCTCTCTCATTTTCCTTGAAATCAATCGGCCCAAGACTTCAGCCATTATGATAAACAAGAATGGAGATAAGAGATCACCTTGTCTTAATCCTTTCTCAGTCTCAAAAAAACCTTGAGGGATGCCATTAACTAAAACTGAAAATCGGGGGGTCTTAATGCAACTTTCCACCCACTTCACCCACTCCAAACTAAAACCAAATTTTCTAAGTACATCCAGCAAAAATTTTTGGTTCACTTCATCATAAGCCTTTCTAATATCCAATTTAACCAGCATCCTCTCCACTCTTGAGGTTCAAATTGAATGAATCGCCTCATGGGCCACAATCACACCTTCATAAATAGAGCGATTAGGCGAAAACCCGCTCTATTTTGAAGAAATGATAGAATCAAGGGTCATTTTCAACCTATTTGCCAAAACTTTAGAAATGATCTTATAAATTGTGTTACACAAAGATATGGGTCTGAAATCATTAAAAGACTGAGCCTCATATTTTTTTGGAATGAGGGCAATTAAAGTATTATTGAAATCTTTCAAGACAAAACCACCCATCCGAGATTCTTCCACAACCTCTAAAATGTCATTTGCAAGAACCTCCCACATTCTCTGAAAGAAGAGAGTCAAAAAACCATCCAGCCCTGGAGCTTTCTCTTCTCCCATACTAAACAAAGCCACCTTTATCTCTTCCAAAATTACTTTGCTTGTAAGGAGAGCATCTTGGGCCTCCGTAATTGTGGATGGGATTACATCCAAAATATCATCCCTCTAATAATCTTGAACACGGTTGACAAAACAAACAAAGAAAAAACGGACCGCTTCAGAACAAATATCCTCCTTCTCCATGAGGACATCACCATTTGAATTTTGTATGGAGAATTTTTTTTTACTTTCTCTCTGAATCTTGACTGAGATATGAAAAAAATTCGTGTTACGATCTCCTTCCTTCAACCACATATCCCTAGATTTATGTCTCATAAAATTTCCTCTCTAGCTAGTACCTCTGTGTATTCTTTATTTAAATCTTTCTCTTGCATGAACTCAACCTCACCCATACCACCATCTATCACCTTCTGATGAAGTTCCCCAATTTCCTTCTCTAATCTAAATTTCTCTGAAAATATATTTTTGAAGACCTCCCTATTCCACTACTTTAATTTCTCCTTGATGAATTATAATTTTTTAAAGAAATCGAAGGCTTTGTTACCATACCTCTGTGGGGATTCCATCCACCATTAAGCCACTCGCTCCAAGAATCCCTCATCTCTCAGCCACATATTTTCAAATTTAAAAGGACATCTTTCCAGAAGCTCATCTTCATGAATCCTCACACAAATTGGGTAGTGATCCAACCCAGTTATAGGGAGTATTTCCACCTACAAGAGCCATTGAAACCTATCCCATTCTCCTCGAAGTAAAAGTTTGTCTAGATTTTCCACAATATAAGAGAATCCACTCTGCCTATTGTTCTAGGTGAATTATCCCCTTTTGAAAGGGACATCCACAAGACCATTGTTACAAACAAAATCACCAAAGTCCCATTTTTTATTACTCCAACCTAAACCTCCATTTTTATCAGAGGGTCGTAGTATAGCATTGAAACCACCTCATAGAAGAAAGACTTTGTCCTCATGGCTAGCCAGAACCTCTGATAAAGACTCCCAAACTAACTTCAGCTCCCAAATACTATTAGGCCCATATAAATTTATTAAGTTGAAACTGAAATGCAACTGTTTCGACCACACTTCAATCCACTGCCAAGACCTCTCAGCTTTGATCAATTGTATGTCCACCACTGTGTCCTTCCACAATATACCTAAACTACCTGAGGCTCCAACCAACTCACCAATCAAGCATTTCTAGTTTTTAAAACATCTAGTGAATCTGTTAAAACACTATCCCCATCTAATTTCATCTCTTGCAAGATGACAACTTTAGTTCTTGTTTGATCAAAACATATCTTGATCAAACGAACCTTGTCAGGGGCATTGCAGCCCCTGACATTCCATGATAGGACCCTCATGGCTCCTGGGAAAAGGCATAGCCTCTTCTCGGTCTCAATTTTTTCTGACCTGCAGCACTCCCTGTCGTTTCCAGTTTCACTCTAACAGACTTTCTTCCCCTCTTCTTCTTTTCCCCTATTGATGGGTTCAATTTGTTAGCTAAATTCTGATCTAAATATCTTTTATCCATTATGCCCATGGTTGCTGATAAGCCAAGTTAATCCCCCTCTTCTATTTCCTCCTTAGAATGAGAGTCTTGTTCTAGCTCCTCTGAAGAGTTATCATCCTCCTTCTCTTCCTCAAAGGAACTTTATAGATTCCTAATAGGAGAGATTTGTATATCTTTATAAAGAGGTTTTGAATCTTCCCCTATGTCATCAGTTGTGAGGGAAATATTTAGCCCCTAACTCCCTATGTTAGCTTGAGCGCTGGTACAAATCTCACTAGGTTTCTCCCCCCTTAAGGCTGATTCCAATGACTTATCTCTAGAGGAGAGCCCGGGTATATCATTTTTTACATTATCTATGAGATACAACTTTCCTCCATTTATCTTCCTCTCCACCTCCATATCTGCACCTTTCGAGTGGCTTTCCAATCCCTGTACCAATGATTGGCCAATGCTTCCTTGAGAGTCTGCCTTATCTCGCATACTATCCACCTTCATATGCTTGAGCTCCTCATTTGTCAGCCCCCTCAAAGATAAACCTTCCTCCCTACCCAACAAAGGCCAAGTATCTAAGTGAAGAGAACAGTTAGAAACTTCTTGTTCCAACTCAACCATTTGGTCTCTCCTCTATACCATCATCTCCAAGAAGTCTGGATCTTCTGATACAAAGGAGACTTCCTTAACAAGAAGCATTTTAGCAAGTTTCTCTTGTTCCAGACCCTTTCCTTTCTTATGATACAAACATTCATTATTTGGGTGTCCCAAACCTTTGCAAACCTTACACATTTCTATGTGCTCCTCAACCTCCACCACCTGTTTACATATGTCCTCACTGGTTCTTAGCTCCACTGTTTTCGATGGCAGGTGCTCCACTTGCTAGAGAATGCATATACGAGTGTACATACTATAATCCTTTACTACAATCGTGTCATCCGCCTTTAAAAATGTACCCAATCTATTTTCGATCTGCTCTAGGGTTTCCAGATTTTAGTACTCATGCGGGAGGTTATATAACCTGATCCACATTGGGGTCTTTGTGATAACTTCCTCTTTATGGTTGAAATTTGGGGTCCAATCCTTAAGATAAAAACCTTTCCCACCCATCATGTAAGGTCCATTGTTAAAAAACCATTCTTAATCTTTTGCACTCGAACATATTACCAAATAAAAACCATTCGGTAACGTTTTCAACTCCATCTTCCCCCATTGCTCATACACTAATCCCTAACCCTTTTGAAAGCTGGTCATGGACCACTCCACTTCTTGAAAAAGGCTTTCTCCTTCAAGTTGTTTACTGGATCATTCCAAGCTTGTCCACTTATAGATAAAGAAACAATTATCGTATGTTCAAGGTTAGGGTTTACCTTATCCAGACTCTGTTCCTTACCCAGAGATTTCTTTCTCCAAAACTTTTTCTCGATCCTCTTGAAGTTGAATGACCCATCTAGACGAAAATCCGCATAACCCCATCTATCTCTCTTCACAGTTTCCTACCACGGGGGATTATCGTGAATATTTATAGTTGAACCATTGGGATTTTTTACCAGAGCCTTCCATGCTTGAAAATGAGGCCTCCACTGCCTTTCCTACCAACGATTATTCACTCTCCTCTTAAGAGGCCAAGCTCTGTGTCCATTCCCCGTCCATCGATCCTGGGGTCTGTAAACCCCTAGCTCTCTCCTACGTTCCGCCATCTCTCATTTAATAAATTAATTATTATTTTTATTTAATTTTTAAGTTTTAAAATATATTTATGAATAATAAATTATTCATATTAATTGACTTATTTTTAGAAAATATAAAAAAAGTAATAAAGTACTCCTTCATCTCAAGCTTATTTATTTTTATAAAATATAAAAAAAGTAATAAAGTACTCCTTTATCTCAATCTTATTTATGTCGCACAAAACTTAAAATTTCGCTTCTACAAAATGATGGCTAAACGCACATGGTAAGTACATCTCCTGGATAGTTGGAGTCTTCTGGTGTTTGTCGTTGTGTGAGAGAGAATTTTCACACATTTGATGGCAGTCCTGTGGTTTCAAGTGATTGCCTCCACACATGTTGATCAAATTTCAATCTCTTTTTTTTTGGCTGAGATGGCCTTCAAGTTCCTCATTCAAGTTTCCTTGTTTTTCTATCCTTCTCAACATGGCGAACAAAGTCATTTTGCAGGGTAACTTCCATGTTTTTTAGCCTCAAGGGAACATTAACCACTTCGAATTAAGTGATGTATTTGCCATTCCTTATGTAAATATCCAATGGGCTCTATGGATGGTGCTTGGTGAGGACTGGTTAGTAGTCAACTGCTTTGTTCCCTCGTCTATTGTAGTTTCTTGACTGGCAACCATGGCTATGGATTTGTCATGGTCTGCTGACTTTACTAAGCTTTTAATAGGGATTTTTGTGCACCCCATGCATTTCAACTAGGCTGAAGTAAATACTCAACTGGAAAATTATAATTTGTTTAATGGCGATGGTTGGATCGAGGTTTTATTAAGCAAGATTGAAATTTTGGAAGACTCAGTTGCAAGGGTTGTGTGGATTTCCTTCATTAACAGTTTGAGATACAACTCGCTTGTTCCCTTTCTCTCTTGGGCTCATGCATATGCGTTCTAGATTTGGGGAACCTCTGCTCTCGGTGGCGGTCTACAAATTCCATGTCGTGAGAGAATTGTATGCTCAAGCTCTCACCAATCCACATGGTATCCCAAATTCTTTCCCTCTTCCCATGGACATAGCTTCGTCTCAGGAATCTGGTAGTTGAGTTTCAACTATTATTCTATATGATCAAGTTTTGGTTCTTCAACGACATATTTTGCAGAATTTTGGCTTTTTGTACCTGCTTCACACTGGCTCCGTTTACAAATGCCTTCTCAAAATATGGTCTCTCCATTTTGTCTGCTATCTTCCACTACTTGTGGTATCCAACTTGGGTTGTAGATGCTCTTCTTTGTGGTAGTCGATTATTTTTGGTTTGAGGTTGCTCCTAAACTAATTGCTTCAACATTTGGAGCTCCTTGTTTCCTTCTTTATGTGGTGGATTATGCTCTTGGTATGAGAAACCCATTCTCTACAACTTTTCCTTCTGCCTGTAGACGCATTTTGATATTATAGCCTTTATCACACATATTGTGTTGTAATTTACTCTTGTATCTATCTTTGGGTGTTGATAGAGGGACTTTTGAAATTTTGAAACTACACTTGTTTCAAAAAAGCTTCAAGCTAAGGGTTTATAGCTTTCGATTGATCATTTTCTAAGGGTGGTTCCCCTCCATTGATCAACTATACGTCATATTTATTATAATTTTCTTTTTCTTATATTAATATATTATAGGCTTCGGCCTTTTGCCCCCCCCCAAAAAAATAGTAATAAAAAATAAATCTATTAAATTTACAATATATTAATAGAACTTAGATTAGTATTATAGACTTTTAATGATGAAAATTGTATATTTGAAAAGTGGTTATCCATAAATTGAATTTTATGATTAATAACTATTTATAATGCATCAATCATTAAAAGTAATTATTATTTTTTAATTTATCAAGTTTACAATATAATATCAATAAAATTATTGAATTAAAAATATTTAAAAAGTTTACAATAAATCTTTTGTAAATTTGATATATTGTAAATTAATATATTATCAAGTTTACAAAATATGTATTGCAAAATTTTAAGTTTACGACAACTTCATTGTAAATTTTTAACATATAATAAACTTAATAGTTGTTTTTGTAAATTAATATATTGTAAAAATAAAATAAAAATAATAATTACTTTTAATAATTGATTTATTAAGAAATACATTTTTGTTTCATATCATAACTATCCACTATAAGTTGATAGTAGAGAATGGATGGAGATGGCTCTGCATGTGCGTGGGTGTCGTGCTAGGGCCAACGTGCCCTAGCCTGTGTCCTGCGCTCTGCTTGCTTCGTTCCGGGGGGAGGGGGGGTTTCTTGCTTGTTGGGGGTTGATTTTTGCTTGCCCGTGGTCGGGTTTTTTGGGCTACCGCAAGGTTTTTTTGCAACCCTTTTATGTTTCTTCTGCTCTGGGGTGCTGTTGGGGTGTGTGGGGTTTTGGGGTTGGGTTTTCCACCCCTCTTCTTTTTCTTCTTTTTGTATTTTCTCTGGATCCATGGAGAATAGAGGATTATCCTCTTCTCAGATGGTCTTTGGAGATCTGGATATGGCGGATCCGTCCAATTTGATGCATGCATGTAGAAAGGAACACATTGGTCATTCCCAATCAAGGGAAGGCGTCTCTTCTTCAAAAGAGCCTTTTTGCATGAAAAAGGTGAATGGTTGTTTGGAGATATCCCAAGATCGTCTAGTTCTGGTTATTCAACCTGAGCAAATTTCAGAGGATATTGAATATTGGTGCAATCATGCTCTCATATGCAAATTTATCAGTCTTCGCCTCTCTGTACTTGTTTTAGAGTCTTGGGCACGTCATGTTTGGAATCTTGAAGGAGACATGGAGCTACTTATGGCAGACAATAACTATTTTTGGTTATTTTTTCCACCTGGCAAACAGGAACAAGGCTTTTGAGGGTGACCCTTATTTTTTCAACCAGGTGGGACTCTTTATCAAACCTTGGCATATTGGCTTTAATTCTACTGAGGAGCTTCCCTCTCGTGTTCCTGTATGGATCCGATTGCCTTGGCTTCCGTTGGAATTCTGGAGAGAAGATATTCTTCACTCAATCTCACTGCTTCTTGGTAAACCTATGGGTTCGGCTTCACAAACTCAAGATGGAAAGGTAATTTCCTACGCTCGTATATGTGTAGAAGTTGATTTAAATAATCCTTTGCTAAACTCTATGGAAATCTATTTGGGGACATCTTCTTGGATCCAACAGTTAGACTATGGGACGCTGCCATTTAGATGTAGAATTTGTCATGAATATGGTCATTTACAGCGAAGATGTCCTAGAAATAAATCTTCTAAACTGGTTGTTTTCGATCCTCCTCACTCTGTTCTGGGGGAAGATAAGGGGAAATCCCCTATGCCTAATGGTCTTGCTAATAAAGATGGCTTCATTCCTGTCAAACCTTGGAATAAATACAAGGGAAAGAAGAGAACCTGGTTGGATAGGCAAAATGATGTCACCCTAAATAGGTTTGAGGTTCTAGAGGATTTGGTCCAAGAGGAAGGAGTTCCAGTTGAAATGTCCTTGGGTGCCCAATTTCAGCATGAGGTGCTGGATGGGGATTCCAAGAAAGAGGGTCGGGCCTTATCTTCGAAGAATCAACAAGATGTTCAAATCGTTATGGATTTGCCTTCCCATGTTCAAGACAACAGAGATCTTAGTGAGTCACAGGTCCCTGAAAGTATAGTGGTCATGGCGTCTACTCCTCCTTCCACTATAGTGACCTCAGGTTCAATGAAGAGTAACAAAGCCCCACCTGTTTTAGGCTTGCAGCACAAGACCCTCAAAAAGGGTTCTTTACACAAACCTTTAAGGAGTAGACGAAAAATGGATCTAGAAAAGGTTAAGCTTATTGGTGATACTTTGGTTGAGTCGGGGGTCTATGAAGCCCATTGATTCCCACTTCTCTCAACCACATAAATGATTGTGATCTCATGGAATGTAAGGGGGTTGAAAAACATCCCTAGACAAAAGGTTGTTTGCGGATTAATTGACTCTGAGTCTCATAATGTTGTTTTTATTTAGGAAACCAAGCTTTCAATGGATGGTTTGGCCAGTTGTGCTTTGTGTGTCTAGTCCTAGGGCCTTTGGCAGGGAGTGATCTCTCATGGCAGTTCAGGGGGGGTTGCTTGCTTCTAGAACCCGAGGAAAGTTTCCCCTTTGTGGTGGTTTTCTATCATGTCTTCCATTTCTATGGTCGCTTCTAGCTTTGAGACTAGAGGAAGATGCCTCTTCTCTAATATTTATGCTCCTACTGATCTTGTGGGTAAGTCTCATCTTTGGGCTCACATCAAACTTGTTCGAGCTCAGGATCCTTTTCTCCCCTGGATTTTGGCTGGAGATTTTAATGTCATTGCTAGTTTGGAGGAAAAGCGAGGTGGGTTATTCAGGCTTGATCCTTCCTCAAATTTACTCAGAGATAATATTGGTCTCTTGAATCTCATTGATGTGAAGCCAATTAATGGTATCTTTACATGGAATAATAGGAGGAGTGGTGTTGAGGCTATCTCTGAAAGGCTTAATAGAGTTTTGGTTTCCTGCTATTGGGTGCATGATAGGTGGTCCGCCAGTTCATAAATTCTTGATTGGAGGGGTTTTGATCATTGGCCTATTAAGCTTTCTATTACATCTTTTAGAACCTCCAAAAATCCCTCTTTCAAATTTCAATTGACGTGGCTTCATGATCAGTCATTGAGGGATCTTATGGTTGATTGGTGGTATGAAGGGGTGCCTACCCACAGACGGGCTATGTACTCCTTTGGGAAGAGATTACAACATTTAAAATACAGGCTGAAGAGGTGGAATAAACAATGTTTTGGGAACCTGCATATACACAAGATGGCATCTCATTCCAAGCTAGATGAGGTTACGCGTCAAATTAGGGATCAAGGGATGACTGTGGAGTTCAGTATGGCCGAGTCCTTTGCTCTAAAGGACTTAGATGAGTGGGAGTTGCATGAGGAGATTTTCTGGAAACAAAAGTCTCATGTGGATTGGCTCCAATAAGGCGATAGAAACACTATTTTTTTTCATAATTTTGTTAAGGCTCGGAGGTATGGTAACTCTATTACCTCTCTCATTTCTTCATAAGGGGTTCATCTTTCATCTAAAGAAGAAATAGTGGTAATTCTTATGCACCAAATAACCAATGGCAACCACAGTATTCTCAAAATTTTGGTAATTATCCACATTGGTATGGATCACAAGGCCAAGGAAAGCAATTTGCTAATCAAATTCCCCAGTGACAGCAACCACAGGGAAACTGGTATCCACCTTAGGGTGCAGGGAACCAGTTTCAAGGGAATCGACAACCTACCTCTCAATGGAGGGGAAACCCATCATGATCATCCCAATCTTCTGGATATCAGCCCCCTGTTCAACAGCCACAACCTCCTGCTTTAATGCCACCTCCTGCAGCTACAACACCACCTCCTAAGCCAACACAGTTGCCTAATCCAAATATCAAATCTTAGCAACAACAACAAGCTTATTCAGTTGATGCTAATCAATACCCAACCTATTCTTTATCACTAGATGATATTCACCTTTGATCTGACACAACTCTACCTAATCCCTCTCAGCCAGTTATTACTGAGGTACAAGAAGAGCAGCCTATCTCTGATCCTAAAGATGTAATACCTCAGAATCAAATATTACCACCATTTCCCCATAGACTGAAAGACAAAGAAGTTTCCACTGAACAACAGCAAAGCTTTGATATTCTTGATCAACTGAAGCATATTTGTGTTAAAATTCCATTGTTGCAAGCAATAAAGGATGTCCCAATACATGGTAAGGCATTGAGAGAAGCATGCCTAAAGAAACCTGGCAAAAAGAAAAAGGATCCACAAACAGTTCATGTTATTGGTCAATTGGCTGATATTGTGTTAGGAAAAATTGCTATTCCAAAGTATTCTGATCCAGGTAGTCCTGTTGTGAGTATAGTCATTAATGGCAATCAGATAAAAAATGTTCTAGTTGATCTAGGGGTAGCCATTAATGTAATGACAAGGGAAGTAATGAAACATCTAGAGATAGATAGTTCAAGGGCTACACCCATAATTCTCCAACTTGTTGATGGCTCTGCAGTAAGACCTGATGGTGTCATAGAGGATATAGTAGTTATTCTAGATTCCTGGGAATATCCTGCAGACTTTATGATTTTATCTCCAAAAGCAACATTGGAGGGATATCCAGTCATTTTGGGAAGACCATGGATTGCAACAAATGATGCATATATTGGGTGTAGATCAGGAGACATGACTATTTCAGATGGTAGTTCCACAAAAACATTAGCCTTGTATTCCCCCGCACAACCTCAGCTTGAGCAGCAGCAGGTTGTTTGGCCTATTTTGGGAGAGGAATCTAAAGAAATTGACTCTATTAATCACCTTATGATGATTAATCGAGTGCCACTCATGCAATTATATGATGAAGAGTCAATCCTTTATAAGGTCTTGATAAATGAATTAATAGAAGACCAAGAATTGCAGGAATTGGTTCCGAATATTGCAGGGTTGGACTTTCCTGCAGCCACTGATATCTTGCATACCTTGTTGCCGCAGGAATTGTCATATTCTCATATTTCTAATATAAATCAGATTGATCTTACTATCAAGATAGAGGTTGAATTGAATAAATATTTGAACATCAATAAGAATATAGCAGATACTCAGAAGGATAGCCTAGTGGACTTGTTGAAACTCCATAGAAATGCCTTTGCATGGGATTACAAGGATATGAATGGAATTGATCCAGCAGTTTGTACTCATTGCATTTACATAAAGGATGAGTGTTGCCCCCTCAGACAACCTCAAAGAAGAGTCAATCCTGCCTTGAAGGAGATACTTAAAGGAGAATTGCAGAAATTGTTGAAAGCTGGGTTTATCTATCCTATCTTCGATAGTCAATGGGTATTGGTGATAGTACCTAAAAAGGGAGGCAAATGGAGAGTATGTGTTGAATATAGAGCCTTGAACTTAGCCACAAGGAAGGATCATTTTTCACTGCCATTTGTGGATCAGGTATTGGATTCTCTTGTTGGTAAGAGATATTTTTCATTCCTGGATGGATTTAGTGGCTATAATCAGATACAAATAGCTCTTGAGGATCAGGAGAAAACAACATTTACTTGCCCATGGGACACTTATGCATATTCTGTTCTTCCTTTTGGGTTGTGTAATGCTCCAACCACTTTTCAAAGGGCAGTGATCCGTATTTTTTCTGATATTTCTCAAGATATTATGGAAATTTACATGGATGACTTTACAACCTATGGTTCTGAATTTGATCAAGCATTAGGTAATTTGAAGAAAGTTTTGCAGCGGTGTGAAGACTACAACTTGTCTCTAAACAGTGAGAAGTGTTTCATTATGATGGAAGAAGGAATAGTCCTTGGTCATCATATATCTGTACAAGGCATACAAGTGGATCCAGCAAAGATTGAGGTTATTCAGCATATTAATGACCCTATGAAGCAGAAAGATGTGAGAAGTTTTCTTGGCCATGCTAGATACTACAGAAGGTTTATCAAAGATTTCAGCAAAATTGCAAGTCCCTTATATACACTGCTTACTAAAGATGCAGAATTTAAATGGACCTCAGCATGCAATGAAGCTTTTTTAAAGCTTAAGCATGCTTTGACTCAAGCACCAGTTCTAAAAGGACCTAATTGGTCTCTACCATTCCAAATCCATACTGGTGCATCTGTTATGCTATAGGAGTAGTGCTGGGACAAAAAGTTGACAAGTTGGAAAATGCAATATATTATATCAGCAAGAATTTGCAAGGACCTGAATTGAATTATACAGTTACTGAAAAGGAAATGCTAGTTGTCATATATGCCCTTAACAAGTTTAGACACTATATTATAGGGTATCCCATATTTGTACATACAGATTATACTGCAATTAGATATCTTATGAATAAGCCATCAATCACCAGTAGACTGGCTCGTTGGTTATTGTTGATTCAGGAATTTGATATCACAGTTGTTGATAAGCCAAGGAAGTCTAATGTTGTTGCAGATTATCTTTCACGTCTTCAATTGCAGGAAGACTCTACAATGATAGATGACACTTTTCCAGACGAGCATTTGTTTCTCATACAGGCTCATACTCCTTGGCATGCTGATATTGCCAACTATTTAGCTGCAGCTAAGATGCCAATTTCTTTTTCTCCTAAGGAAAGAAGGTTGCTAGTTGAATTTTTTTTTAACTTTTCATGGATTGCTGATTGTCTATTTTATACTGGACCTGATCAAGTCATGCGAAGATGTGTCAGAGAGGATGAAACATATGACATCTTGCATGCATGTCATGATGAGCCATGTGAAGGTCATTTTACTGTTAAAAGGACAACACTGAAAATATTCAATACTGGTTACTATTGGCCTACACTACACAAGGACGCAGCTCAGTACACAAGGAAGCGTGACAGATGTCAGCGAATGGGTAGACCTACAAAATCTGATGAGATGCCACTATATCATCAAATATCTGTTACACCATTTGACAAGTGGGGATTAGATTTTGTTGGCCCCATTGATCCACCTTCTAATGGCAAATCTTATATCTTAGTATGTACAGACTATGTGACAAAATGGGTAGAAGCTAGAGCTATGCAACATGCAAGAGATAATAAGGTAGCTGAGTTTCTCTATGAAGAAATATTTACAAGGTATGGAGTACCAAGGGAAATTGTCTCAGATCAGGGACCTCAATTTACATCAACATTGATAAAAGCTTTGGTCAATGAATACAATATAAGACACAGGAAATCTACTCCATATCATCCATAGTCTAATGGCCAAGTAGAAGTTACCAATAGAGAGCTTGAGGCTATTCTTACCAAAATAATGTCTATCCACAAGAAAGATTGGTCTCATCGACTTTCAGAGGCAATTTGGGCATATAGAACAACATGGAAAACACCAATTGGATTCACACCTTTTGAGATGGTTTATGGCAAAACAATAATGATGCCTATTGAATTTGAGCATAAAACCTTGAGAATAGCTCTACAACTGAATATGACATTATCAGAAGCATAGAAGGAACACATTCAACAATTAAATGCTCTTGATGAATGGAGAAAGATAGCTGCTCAATAGACATAATTGATTCAAAACCAAAGAGCCAGATGACATGATAAATATATCAGAGAAAAGAAATTCAAATTTGGTGACTGGGCACTCCTGTATGATTCCAGATATAAGGATGCTATGGGAAAACTCCAAACAAGGTGGTTAGGTCCTTATGAGGTAGAATAAGTTTTTTAGAATGGAGCAGTTCAATTGTCCACAATAGATCCTGTTTGATTTAAACTCTTAGTGAATGGACACTGACTACGACTTTATCACAAGCCAGCTACTAGAGAAGAGTTCCTGCAGCAGTTTGCTCCCCAACATGAAATACAAGTTCCTGCAGCAAATGGCAAGGTTCCTGTAGCAACTGCCAATGATTCGGTATCAATTCATGAGCTTCCTGTTGCACTTGAGCATGTTGATAAAGGTGATGTTCCTGCAGCCTCTGCAGTGAACTTATTTACCGTATCATAATAAAATATTTCCATGGGAATATTGTTCTCCGTACATAAAATTCCATCCACTGCATTCCATCCCACTTTCTTACCTGTCACTTCATTTCATTTCGCCATCATTTTCGCCCAATTGTAGGTACGTGTATATTGTACTTTATTTTAATTATGCATTTATTAGTTCATTATGATTTTAATCCTGTTTAAATCCGCTCCAAACCCGAAATCTCGTCAGCCTGTGTGGACACGTGCTAGGTTAAGTTGGGGGGTGTATTTTATGGTCCTTTTTCCCAATAAGATTCATTATCAATTTTTTTTTGATATCCCGAATTGATTTCCTAACTGACATTACTTATGATGATTATTATTTCACGCGAGTGAATAATAAGTTCTACTGCCAAAATTAAGATATGTAGATTTTAGTTTTTGTGAAACTGTCAAAAATTTTGGTGAAGCTCTGGAAGTATCAGAGTAAAAGATGGGTGGTGATCTAATTCGCCATGAACCAACGGTCCATGAAGGGTTGCTGCAGGATGTTGTCTATGTGCATTATTTCCAAAACCACGGCTGGCTGGATTATTTCTTGAAAATCAGGGATTTCAACGATGAAATAGCTATGGAATTTATGCATTCTTTTGATGAAGGAGAAGCTACAGTTAAAGGGTTGAGGGTAATTGCTACAGAGCAGCAAATTGCAAAGGTCACAGGGTTGCTGTAGGAAGGAGAACTCTTTCGAGAATCAAAGGATGCAAGGAGTGCCAGGGCAGAGTTCACAATTTCTACTGACAGACCCTTAATGGTGGATAGGCAAGGGACTAGAAGGGTTTCTTTGCCAGCACATTGGCCTCAGGTAGCTCTGTATATTATGAAATATATTACATGTGAAGGACGGTATTTAAATCTCCATTCACCTCACTTCAAGTTACTTAGTCATCTGCGTCATGATTGGCAAGTTAATGTCCCAAATTTCTTGTATCATCTCATTTCTATAAGTGCTAAGGAGACTAAAAAAATATGGAAATCGCTCTGTTAGCCATCATGGACTGGTGAAGTTGCTGGTACAACGACCCCTAAGAGATGTTTCACAAATGGAATGGGGTGTATTTGAGGATATTCTGCAATTTAGGGTTGATGAAGCCCCTATTGAAAATAATTCGCCAGCTCAAGAAGAGATTGTTGCAGAAGATCTTTTTGGTGAAGATGAGGGTTTGCTGGTTGCTGAAGGAGCCGCAATTATTATAGAAGGAAATATTGAAGCAGAGTCAATCGAAGGACAATCCTCTACCTCTCTTCAAAGAGATTCACCTGTTTTGCAAAGGGAAGGAAAAGAATTGGAAAAGGATGAATCAGATGGAGAATTTTTTATCCGGCCGCAGGAAGCGCATATTCCTCCTGCAGCCAAGAGGCGTCGAACAAAAACAAAAACTACTGCATCTGTTTCAAAAGTGTATGTAAGGAGAACAAGAAGGAGGACATAGAAGACTCAACCTGTGAGTAATCCCATAGATGTTATTGCAGTAGAAACTTCGGAAGAAGAAGATGCTGCAGAGAAGGAAATGCAAGAAAACCCTGTGGAGAAAGAAATCCAAGAAGAAATTCAGGAAGAAGTTGTAATGGATAAGCTAGCAAATCTTGCTTCAGTGGCATTGCAATGTGAGGAGATTGTTGATGATGTTCTACAACAACCTGAAGAAAATGTGGGAGATATGTCAATCCAGAATGAGGAGTTTATTGAAGAAATCTCACGGTCTAAGGTAGGACCTATTAGAACTCCTTCATCCCTAACTAGTTTATCAATTGCTTTAACATTTTTTAGGCAATGGGAAATAGAGAAGGATAGGTTGCAAGGGATAATTAATAAGCAGCAGAAAGATATTGAAAAGAAAGATAATAGAATTAAGGAATTGGAGGCTAAGGTAGAAGAGATTTATGGTATGGTTCCTGAGATAATGCAGTGTAGGGCACCCCCAAGAATTTATGCAGTGCATTTGAAAGAACGGTATCTGAATTTCAGACTAAACCGCATTGTTAGGGAACTTAATCCATCCTTGGAAACACTTGAGGAATTCTATCATGCTTATCAAACCTCCCCACATGCTGTAAGGAATTTGTTATGTGAATTATATTTACATAACTATGATGTACCCCAAGACAGAGAATGAAATCCTTTATTGTACATTGGGGATATCCATCTCAGAGCTCTAATGTCTTGGATTCAAAATGAGATGATTATAGGACCACAAGCCAGGGAGTTTGAAAAATTGGAACTTGACTGTCCATTGTCATTGAGGAGGGAATCAGAAGCACCCAGGGTTCTGTATTATGATTGGCAAAAGTTGCTAATAAGGGATGATGTTAGTAAGATAGTACCTCCAATGAGAGAGGAAGTCTATCAAGCGTATGTGCAATTGGTTTAGACCCACGGGACAACCACACTAGAGGGGCTAACTCAACACTGGAATCATCTACTAGATCATTTAAAACTAGGAGAACCTTACTCATTACAAAACTTTCATGCAGCTATACAAAGAGCCTCCAGGTACATACAACTAGGCAGGGAGAAGTCCAATAACTGGTTGCCATTAATCTTTCAGCCTCCAATCCTTATGTTGGCATGCCAACCAACAGAACAAAATTATGATGCAATTGTGGAAGAAACAGCTAGATGGTCCAGGTTGGAGAAAATGAAAGGATTTTATTGGAATTTGCCTTCCAAGGGAACCAGACAGGACACTGTTGGTGATTTCAGAGTTTCAGCAAAAATCAGAAATTTTCCTTTTGCTGCAGAAGCAACAAACCCTTAAAGTTGGGGGGCATGATAAGTTGATGTATTGACATGTTTTTTATCAGGACTCTTAGGTTTTTGGTATCTTTTGGGTTGCATTGTGATAGTAAGGTATTGTGAATTGACTATATGTAATCCAAGTTTTAAAACTAAACTTAAGAAATCATGTTTGAACTTTGTCGGTTAATTCCTGCAGCCAAATGATTTGTCCCTGTAATATGCAGATTATTTAGGATGATGTCATATGTGAGTTAATGAATGTATTAATTAAAGTAAGATACATATGCATGTCCTTGTATGTTGTTTCTGTTTTAGTGCAAATAATAATTGATGCTGTGGTGGATGATTTTCTTTCGCGCCTAAGGACTGGAGAATCACGTTAAGATAGCTGGAGGTCAAACTAAAGGAGATTCAAGCGAGCGCAATGTATGGCATAATCGGAGCAGTTGTACTTCACCATGGGAGTTTAACTCTGGTATATATTGAATTCGCAAAATATCGCTTTGGCGTGCAAAGATTGTGGTTCGGTTTCAGATCCATGGTTCCTGCAGCCAAGCTCTCAGTTATCCCCTTCATCTGATAATTATCCACCTCTTCTTCTGGGTGTAACTTGAGTTGTCCATTGTAGTTGATCTTTTATTTATAACAAGCTCTTCCTTCTTTTCTGAGAGTTAGACAGAACGGAAAGGAATTGAGCAGAGTTTTGTCAAGCGTTCTGAATTTTCTCTTTTAAAATATGTAATCATTTTTCAAGAAGAAATGAATAAGAATATGTTGTTCTGATCTATTAATAGTTATTTGTTGAGAGTTTGATTTCACTCATCCAAGGGAGCCCAATTGGTGAGTGATCCTGTGTTTATGATCATTGAAGTTAGTTTTTACTTAGTTGCAGTAGAAGTTCATGACTGGATTGTTCCTGCAGCCATTGGAAATAGATCCGTTGACTGTTCCTGCAGCCAAGACAGAACGGTGTGATTTCTGTTATTTTCATTAGATCATTTTAGCAGTGTTTTGTGAAACTTTCATGTAGCCTTTTATGATTTTCATTCCCGCCTTTCCTTTCTGCATAATGTTAGTCACTGCAGTAATGCAGAATAATCATTTAAGGTGCTTAGTGCATATATATTGTAGACCCATTTCAAGTTTTACGTTCCTGGATTGACAACTAAATGAACACCAACCATGAAAATAGTAAACTCTACCATATGAATGTCCAAACTTCGGATTGAGATTTCAATTAGAGGTATTATTATTGTCATTAAAGTTGGGGTAGACAGTTGTCAGTTTTTTTTCTAATTTGTTTACCAAAGAGGATCCTGAAGCTATGGTGGAAGAGAGGGCCATCTTGAACTGTATTCCCCCTCTTGTCTTTGTTGAAATGAATGATGCTCTCTTGCGCCCCCATTTTGTTGTTTGAACTTGAGGGGGTTGTGTTTCAAATGAAAAAAGGCAAGGTTCCTAGCCCTAACGGGTTTCCTATTGAGTTTTTTCAAGAATTTTGGGAGATTATAAAGTATGATCTTCTAGATGTGGTTCAAGAATCTCATAGGAATGAACAAATGCTCAAATCTATGAATTCTACCTTCTTGGCTCTAATTCCTAAGAAGGAGGGGGCTAATAGCTTGGACCAGTACAAACCTATTGCTTTATGTAATGTTGTCTACAAGATAATCACTAAATTGATTGTTGAATGACTCAAACCTCTCCTCTGCACTTTGGTTTCTAAGGAGCAAGGTGGTTTCATTGATGGAAGACAGATCCTTAATGGAGTTGTGATAGCAATGGAGGCTATTCTTTCGATGGCTTCCTCTAAGGAGAAGGCTATGTTTATTAAACTTGACATGACCAAGGCTTATGATAGGGTGAGTTGAGATTTCTTACAGAAGATCCTTTTGGCTTTTGGTTTTGGAGAAGAGTGGGTGAATTGGGTTCTTAGTTGTGTGACTTCTACCTCTTTCTCAGTTCTTATTAACGGGGAACCCTCAGAATTGTTTAGCGCTTCGCAGGGGCTTCGACAAGGGGACCCTTTATCTCCCTATTTATTTATTCTCATGGTTGAAGGTCTTGGCAGATTTCTCACTTCCCAGGTGAGACATGGTCTTATTCAGGGTTGGAGCTAGAGTAATTCTCTACCTCCCTACTCTTATCTTCAGTTTGTGGATGACACAAGTTTGATGGGTAGGGCCATAATCAATGAGGCAGTGAACTTCAGGAGAGCTTTGGATATCTATTGCAAAGCCTCAGATCAGAAAATTAATGAAGATAAATCATCCATATATTTCTTTAATACCCCTCGGCTTATTCAAAATAGGATTGCTAGGATCCTCAGATTTCAGACGGGGTCCCTTCCTTTGTTGTACCTCAGGATTCCTTTAGATTTGGGGGTTCAGGGTGGAGATTTTTAGCAAGGATTTTTGGATAAATTTCGTTGTAAGGTTAATCATTGGACTTATAGGTGGTTATCCTTTGCTGGAAGAGTGATTCTTCTGAAGACTGTGATGCAAGTGCTTCCCATTTATAGGTGTTTTGTGCAGGCTCCCCCCTCCAGCTTTGTGAGAGAGTTTAATGCTCTTTCCCATCAATTTCTTTGGTCTGGTACTTTTCTTTCTTCTAAGTGTAGTTTAGTTAAACGGGACTCTATTTGTAGACCGAGACATGCTGGGGGTCTTGGCCTTAGATCTATTGCTTTGGTTAGCAAGGCCTTGGCGGCTAAGCTGTATTGGAGGTGGTGTAACAGTTAGGATCAGGACTGGGCCAATATTTTAACCCATAAGTATCTCCTTGGTACTAATGATCATGAGGTGCCTCGTCTTAGTTTAGCGGGCAGGGGATCTTGTATCTGAGATACTCTTAAAAAAGGTGCCCAACTTATTAAAGATGGCCTTTTCTAGATTTGTAATAGAGGCTCTGAAGCTCTTTTTTGGCAGGACTCTTGGGATGGTCACCCTCCTATTCTGTCTAGTTATCCACAACTTCAGCCTCTCTACAACATTTTCACTGATGTTGGATGAGTTAAGGTGGAGAATTTTAAAACGGTTAGGCGCATTAGACAAGTTGAGGTGACTTGTTGGAAGGATCCTCTTGAATGGCCCTTGGGTGGTTCAGATGAAGATCGCGCGGTGTTGGTTAATAGCTTGGAGGGTAGGTTATATAGTTCCCTGAATGAGAGATATTTTGGCTTGGGGTCCTAATCCAAAAGGCAATTTTTTTGTTGCTGAAGGTTATGCTCAACTTGATAGGCAATTGCATGGCCTGACGGATGTTCCCTGGTGGAGGAAGGTTTGGAATAGCTTCTCTTGGCCGAAATGTAATTTCTTCTTATGGCTGGTTGCTCAGAGGAAATGCCTCACGTGGGAGAATTTTCGTAAGAGAGGCTTCCAAGGACCATCTATCTGTTATCTTTGTATGCATAATGAGGAAGACTGCTCCCACTTATTTTTTCTATGCCCTTTCTCTAGGGAGATTTGGCACAAGTGCTAGGAGGCTTGGCAACATGCTTGTTTTCATGCTACCTCCTTAATTGAATTTTGGGATAGCTTGGGCAGACCCCCAACAAAGACCTCTTTTCTTCAAGTGGCCTGGGCTATTGGGCCAACCCTTATTATCTGGAATTTGTGGCTGGACAACACTCTAACACTCTTATGGAGGCCCTAACTATTAAGATTGTTGTTGAGCGAGGCTGTTCTTTAGGATGGAGGAAGATTATTTGTGAGTCAGATTCTCAGATTGTTGTGGACATGTTGAACAAACAAAATTTGAATGATGTGAGTGGGCAATTAGCTTCTATGGTCAGATAGATTTTACAACTGTGTAATACATTGGAATTTGTCTCCTTTTGTCATATTCCCAGGGAGTGGAATAGAGTGGCTGATTGTTTGGCCAAGTGGGCTTCAGAGCATGTTGATGGTTGGGATTTTAGTGGAAGGGATGGTCTACCCCCTAATTATCTTGAAACTTTAGACAGGTTAATGCTAGAAGACAAGATGATGCAAGAGCACCCAGTGGTGTAGGATCAAATTTCCTTTTATGTTTGTTTCATTTTCATTGTCATTTTTGAGGCCCTTCGAGGCTTTGGATGAGCATGGTTTTTGGCGTAATTAAAACCAAGCTCATCTAGAGCCTTGAAGGGCCTAAAAAATGATAATATCATTGGAAATCCGACGGTTGGATCTATTGCTATGGTCACTGGACTTTGTAGTGGTGGTGCTGGTGGTTCTTTTAGGATCCTTTTAGTTTTTGTTGTTGTCTTGGTGGGCCTATGGCCTGTTCTTTGTAATTATGTGATTTATGAATAAATCTTTACCCCTTTTTTCAAAATAAATAAATAATTGATTTATTAAAAAACTTAAAATTAAACTTATGAATAATTACTTTTTGAATATACAATTTCTAATATTAAAATTTAATAATATTATTGCAGAAAAAACTCAATTTATTTTTGTTACAATTATAGCTATATAAATGAAACTAAAATTAAAATTAGATGTTATAATTAATTATAATATACCTAATATTTATAAGGAATTTATTAAAATTAAAATTATAATTACATCTAAGATTATAATTACAATTCATTAGATTGTGCTAATCAAATTCAAAACAAATGTTAGTCCAAATAACCATAATATTCACTGAAATAGTAATAACTATAATATATTAACTTCTTTAATCCTAAATTTAAACTATTATTACAATACTACAAATTAATCCACCTTACCACATTGAAATTGCATAGCTATCTTATTATTATTTGCACTACAAGATTAACACACAACAAGTTCTCGCCACTATGTGGCACTTGTTATAATTATGATATTAAATTAATATTATTAATAACTATAATATTAATTCATATTATAATATTTTATTTAAATATAATAATAATATAAAATCTAAAATATTATTTATTAACAATTAACTTAGAAGTTTATAGTAATATTTCTAGGCATAATTCCTTTCATATTCTCTAGCGATGAGATTCCTTATATAATATATAAAATAATATTTTAAGAAGGAAAAGGTAGGTGACTAGTTATTGATACTAATTAAATTTTACAGCTATAATATATTAACTTCTTTAATCTTAAATTTAAACTATTATTACAATACTACAAATTAATCCACCTTACCACATTGAAATTGCATAGCTATCTTATTATTATTTGCACTACAAGATTAACACATGACAAGTACTCGCCACTATGTGGCACTTGTTATAACTATGATATTAAATTAATATTAATAATAACTATAATATTAATTCATATTATAATATTTTATTTAAATATAATTAATAATATAAAATATAAAATATAAAATATTATTTATTAACAATTAACTTAGAAGTTTATAGTAATATTTCTAGACATAATTCCTTTCATATTCTCTAGCGATGAGATTCCTTATATAATATATAAAATAATATTTTAAGAAGGAAAAGGTAGGTGATTAGTTATTGATACTAATTAAATTTTACCATGTCACGTAAATGAATGATTCATCTAAGATTTTCAAAAAGACAGCTTCGGAAACACATTTGAGGAAAATAGTTGTATTTTCTACAATAATATTATTATTTTTCTTTTTAATTAAATCATTGAGATTTAGTATGCAAAATCATTTTCTTGGTTTTGAAAGATTTGGCAGAAGTGTTCAATTAAATGAGCACCACGAGGATTCTATTAGTCAAAGGACCATTTTAACTGTTGTTAATTTGATTTCACAGTTGTACATATTAAAAAAAATCCAAAAACTTTAGTAGTTCAAGAAGGCTGTGACAGTGTATGTTGTCTCATGGACACGAAGATACTGTCAAAGGGAATTAATGTCGTGAACAGTGAACACGAAAACAACAAAATGAATGGAGGAGATGACTTGAATCGTCTTGCAGGGTTAGAGAAGCTATTTCAACCGTTGATTCTCCAAAACAGATCATCCATCTCATATAAGAGAACGCCTTCGACGTAGCAAGTTTCTCAATATATTATTAGAGTTGCTAAACTCACCAAATCACCCAAAATTTCTATTTTGCAAAAGTAATAACCACACCGCTCTTTCATTTCTAAGCAAGAATCACAAAATTAACCACTAATTTCAACCTTCTTCTATCTTCATAATTGAAAATAGAAAATACAATTTAAAATAGACAATAGTCAACAATAATAACAAGATTTTCAATCTAAGATTGTTCTTTTGCAAAAATAATAACCACAATCCAAAAAATAACTAGATCTTGCTCTTACATTCCTATTCTTTTTTACCTTCATAATTCTCTTTTTAAAATCTAAAACAAAGAAAGAAAGAAATACCATTGCTCTTTACCTAAACTTTTCATCACAACCCCTACTAGCCTCTCTATTAATCTTACCAATAATTGAATACTTCCAATACTGATTAATATCTATGAAGCATTTTGCCTCTTCCTAACTATTTTTAATGTTTTCCTTACACACCATGATAACATTTCCTTTTCCCTCTCGAGCTCTTGCGTGTGGGAGGAGATCCATGGAGTGTAGCAGATGTGCCAATCTAGAGACGGCGTGGACGGGGATTAAAGATTAGCCAGTCTTTGTCCAGCTGATTGAATATCAATACTAGCTTATACGAATCATACAAACAGCTTCCTCAATCATACGAACAAAATATTCGAAGGGCTTTTTGAATTAGCTTCCAATCTTACATTTCATATGCTTTTTCTCATTTCCACCGCTTCTTCAGATTTTATGCGGTGGATCACTGGGCATTGCAGCCAAAGTAATCCGTATTTTCTTTATTTCTTGACTGGATTTGTAGAGATAGCTGGTATCTACAGTACAATGCTTCAGTACTTTAGAAGTGCATAAAGTTGCGAAATTTTTCTGTCAAAAATATTGTACGGGACAGTGTACGTGCACTCGGAGTTCTATGGAATGAACTCCAAGCTGTCGGGATTGAATCTGCACCTTACACAATCGGAAATTTGTATTATAGTGAAAATCACCAATTGCAATGAACAGCGCCGTCGCGAGAAAAGAAATCTCACACAGAGGTGGAGGACACAGTTTCAATATAAAATCGAAGATCAGTGTTCATCTTATGGTTTTGCATCATTTATTATAATGTATGCGCTGTTGATTATATAATTTCACAAGCCCTTTCATAGATAAGGAACGTTTTCGGCGTAGGAGTATCTGTGATGGAGGGGGGGAAATTGAATATGCTGGGCATGAAAAGGCGCTCGCTATCTGCATGTCCGGATCGCCCTCAATCCAAACTCACCAAGGACGATACTTTCTCTATTTATGGTCAGTTTGTGTTTATATCTTGTGTTTTTTAGCTTTTTTAAGTACATATAAACATCCAGGCACAACAGACATCTAACTAGGTTTACAGATAGATAAAAAGGCATTCCATTGAGTTCGTTTGGAGGCGTGCTTGGAACTTTTTTAATGTCATTGGGGACTAGGTTTTATTTCAATATATGGTGAGATGTCACTGAATTGTGAATAGTCATAGCTAGCAAATGCCATCCCAATAATTCCATCCGCATTTATCTTTACTTTTATAAGTCTTTGTGGAAATGGTTCTATAGTCTTTGATCTTGGTGGCCTTTTGTAGTTAAATAATTTGCCAAGAGAAGAACATAGTAGGCAATATGCTACATTTTCTTGATTAAACTTCAGAATAATAAGTCACTTTGAGGGGACAAAACTCTAAAAGTCTCTATGACGAATATAATTGCAATATGTTAATTGCCTATACAAGACTATATTAATTATCATACAAGACTATATTAATTGTCATATAATTTAATTACCTATTTAAGACTATATTAATTATCATATATCTTAATTATCTATATAAGACTATATTAATTATCATATAATTTAATTACCTATATAAGACTATATTAATTATCATATATCTTAATTATCTATGTAAGACTATATTAATTATCATATAACTTTTATTAAGAGCTAAGGTAGTCACAAACTTACTCATAACCTTATGCACAAAATAGATTTAAGGGTGTAGCATGCCCCCTTCTTTTAGAGGGGCATTGTCCTTAGTGTTGATAAACTTTGGATGTTTTTGCACAAAGTCCTCATTTTCCCATATAGCAATCTTCAACTAGAGAGTTCTTCCATTTGATAGAAAACTCTATGGTTGCTCTCGTTTGCAGCCTCCTAGTGCGTGTTTGAAAAATTCCCTCAGGGTCCAAAACTATTCTGCCTTCCTTATCAAGGTCTAGGTACTCAATCTGTGCTGCAACTCTTTGTCTGATAACCTTCAGCATCAAACATGGAAGATTGGATGTATTGTTTCTGACATAGGTAACTCCCATTTGCATGCTACATTGCCAATCCTCTGTAACACCTTATAAGGACTATATTTTTTGGGTGCAAGCTTGTTATCCTCTAGCTGTTGTTCTAGTGACATTTGCTTATATGATTGTAATTGCACAAAGACGCAATCTCTCACTTCCAAAGTTCTTTCATTGTGGTGCAGATTAGCTTGCCGCTTCATTTTGTTTTGTGCCACTTCCAAATTTTCCTTGAGACAAGCAAGTACCCCTTGTTATATTGAATGTGTTCTTCAGTTGTTTGAATTTTGAGTGTGCTTGCAATGAAGAAGTGATTGACGGTGTTTGGTACCCATAAAGTGCCAAAAATGGAGAGATTTTGGAGGAAGCATGTATACCAGCGGCAACCATTGCACCCATCTCTCATTTTTACCCGAAGCAAAACATTGGAGATAAGCCCCCAAGCATTCGTTGACCACTGTCTGCACCTTTTATTGGGGATGATATGACAACTTAAGAGAAGGCTGAGTGCCTAAACATGATAATAAATCAGTCCAAAAAGTACTTGTAAATATATAATCACTATTACTTATTATGACTTTTTGGAGTTCCATGTAGTTTTTTAACAGTATTCGTAAAAGGCTATTGCTATAGTGCTTGCTACAGATGGGTGCACCAAAGCACAAAAATGTGCATAAATGGTGAGACAATCCACCACAATCATGATGACATCTTTTCCTTCAGATCTAAGCAAATTTGTGATGAAATCCATGGATACCTCCTCTCACCTCTGATTTGGAACAGGTAAGGGTTGCAAAAGACTTGGAGTCTTAATTGCCTCCCTTTTATTTTGCTGAAATACAATGCATTCTGCTACGAATTTCTGAACATCCCCTTTAGCTCCTCCCAAAGCTTGCTTGATTCTACAATAAGTCATCAAGAATTCGAAGTACCTACCTATTGGGGAAGCATGCAGTGTCACTGACACCTTAAACTTAAGGGTTGAGTTCCTACATAGGTATAACTTGTCCTTCTAGGCTTTGTAATGTCCCCCAATGGGACCCTCTTATATTCTGACCTTGAATCACAATTTTAGTGTATAGTGATTACAATTTTAGCTTGGTCTGGACCCTGCACAATAGATTAGTCAACATTCTCATTATGCCTTGATGACTATACATTCAGCATTCTTATATATTGCATAGTTATATGAAGGATTCAACAACCCTTTCTCTCCCTACACCAGTTCCCATTATGGAGCTCAAGGAGAATCACCCAAGGCGCCTTGAGTCTATCCCTCTCCAACAAGCCCAAGAGCACTGAGGACCTCATCAACTTGGCTTCTTGGCCCACACTCGGGGTTGGCATACCTGCTGGAGCCTAGTGCTCTCGCGTCCTTGTATTCTCCGTCCATAATTGGATGGCGAGATTGAAAGGTATTACAGACTCCATCATATACTTTAATTAATCGTCATATGAACAGTTAGTGATAGAAAGGCATTATTAAACTGTCATACATATTGCAGTCTATATTAATATTACTATTAAATTCTGCATAAGAACATTATCAGGCTTCATATATTAAGCATACATATTCAGCTCATCCCCATGCAGACCACCAAGAACAAAGATGTTACTGCCTGTAACTTAATAACAGTTCTGATATGATCTGATCCATGGTGATGTCAGTGGATGCTTTTGATTCCTTTCCTTTATACCTCTCAATGTGAGGGAGAGGTCACACCTCTTCATCATGTATGCCCTTTGGCAAGAGACACACCCTTTTACCATTAGCACCCTTTGAAAGAGTGCAACTCTTCATTATTTATGCTCTTTGAAAGGGACACAACCTTTCACAATCAGATCTGCACTTCTTATTTAATTCAGATCTCCACTTCTGATTCCAAAATTATCCCCTTCTCAAATGAGGTTCTCTTTTCCCTTTTATATCCCATGTTTGAGGGAGTCGCAACTTTTCCTTCCATGTCTTTTGACCAATCATCAACTTAATTAAATTTTAATTATATTATTTTATATTTTAATTTTAATTTTATTATTTTATATTATTTATTATTAAATTCTATTTCAAAGTGGGGACATCACAGGCTTCTACCATAAAGCATTTCCTTTCCATGTAAATTTGTTTGACACACTTTAGTCTTGTACGAGTTTCTTAATGAAAGTTTTAGTATCCATGTCCTTCTTCCATTTTTCTTGTAGCTTATTTACCCAACCTGTCTGCAATATGGAAATGACATACAATAGTTACTTTGTGAGTTCATCCCTCGTAGATAGAGCATCAACCGCAACATTCTCCTTTCCTTTCTTATATATGATCTCAGAGCCATATCCCAACATCTTTATTCTCATTTTTGTTGTTCTTCGGGTGACAACCTTTGTTTCAAGAAAGATTTGAGACTATCATGATCTGTCTTTACCTTATAGTGTCTTCCCAGTAGATAAAATCTCCGTTATCTGACTGCTTGTAAGATAATTAACATTTCCTTCTCATAAATTGGCTTCAATAGATTCTTACTTTTGAGTTGGCGGCTCTCAAATGCCATGGGTCTTCCTTTTTGCATGAGTACTACTCTGCCATGTCTTGAAGTACCACATTCCACAATGATTTCTTTAGAAAAAAATTGGGATAGCTGGAACTGTAGTTGTGCACATGGCTTCCTTTGCTTCTCCAATGCCCTAGTAGCTACTTCATTCCATTGGAAGGAATCCCTTGTCAACAAGGTTGTGAAAGGTGATTCTATGCTGTCAAAAATTCTTTACAAATAGGTGATAGTATCCCATAAGCCCCCCAAACTCTTATAGGTTCTTAAGAGTCCTAAGCATTTTCCATTCTACTGTGGCCTTGATATTTTAAGGGTCTACCTTGACTCCCTCACCTAAAACAATATGATAGGTACACTTTTCTGGCTCTGAAAGCCCACATGGCTTAGCATGAAGTTGATGTTGTTCAAGAATGTGCAGAACCTGATTTACATGCTGCAAGTGTTTGCCTCCCAAGTTTTGCTTTATATTAAGATGCCATCAAATAATACCAAAACATTTTTTTTGCAAAAATGGCTTGAAGATATAGTTCATTAAACATTGAAATTTAGATGGTGCATTTGTGAGGCCAAAAAACATTACCAAAAATTCACAGTGGCCTTCATGGATTTGAAAAGATGCTATATATACATCCTCATCTCTAATTCTAATTTGATGATAACTAAAATAAAGACCAAGTTTGCTATAAAATAAATAGCACCATTAAGTTCATCTAATAAATCATCTGTACTAGGATGGAAACTTATCTTTTTATGGTGTACTTGTTGAGCTTTTTGTAATCAGGGCCCCTCCTCCAAGTGTCGTCTTTCTTGCGCACCATAACAACTAGAGAGAAGTAACTACTTTGACTACACTTGATAATACTTGCCTCTAGCATCTTTTGAACCATCTTCTCAATCTCACTTTTTTGTATATATGGATACCTATAGGGCTTGATATTGGATAGCTGGCTTCCTGGTACTAATTGAATGGTATGATCGTGATTTCTTTTAGGATGCAATCCTTTTGGTATCTTTCCAAAAACTATCGAGTGCTTATCTACAATCCCTTGTAGCTCTAGTGGTATAGAAGCCTTTGAGTGATATGCTTATAATTAAAACAATTAGACTACAAACCCATCTACCCTCTTGTTAAGCACCTTTTGCATTTGATGAGAGCTTAGTATTTGTGGAGACTTTGCATGTAACCCTCTTAGTTCTATTATACTTCCTTCTTAGTGAAAACACATGAATAGTTCCTGAAAGTTCCTCTGTTGCACTCATGGAGATAGCAAACATTGGGATACATTGGTAGTCTCCTATGGACAATTTCCCCAAACAACTAACAATAACCCCTTTTGTAATTAAGACTTAAAATTTTGTAGTTAGATATATGAAACAATTCAAACGAGCAACTAATTTCTTGTTGATGAAGTTGTGAGTGCTTCCTAAGTCTACCAACACTGTTACTCTCTTTTTATTCAAGAAACTCACTACCTCGGGAATTTGTGGGGTGCTTTTTCAGAAAAGTGCATGACAAGAAATGGTTGGCTGGGCATCTCCCAATTCCTCATCTGTCTTGATGTTGACAGCTAATAATGCTTTTTCCTCACTTAGCCCTTTAATGTAGAACAATTTTCAATACATTTATGTCCTCAATGGTATTTACCATGATAGTTAAAATCTTAAACCATAACCCTTTTGCTCTCTTCTCTTCAATTTGTTGCAGAGTTAGTTTACTAGGTTGAGGAAGTGATTGTGTAGGAGTGCTTCTATCTCTCATGTTTACAAATCCTTGCCATTTATTGGCCAAAAACTTTTCCTCTACCTGCCTTGGCATAATCATTGCTTGGGACACACAATTTAGGTGGATCATGCGTTCCTCATGTTTGATGTGGTCTTTTAAACCCTCTAGAAATAATTCCTTCAAATTTTCCTTTGTAACATGCTCCACTTTGAAAGACAGTTTGGAATTTTCGAGTATAGTCCTTGATCATACCTATTTGCTTTTATGGGAACTTGGCTAAAGTAGCTACTATAATATTATCACCATAATGTATAGTGAGTTTCCTCTTGGAAAACAAACCATATGACAATGCATTCCTTCTTTTTATTCTCTTCGCATAGCCAACGACATCAAATACATCATTTTCATAGGGATATTTTTCAGGTGTGATAGAACTTTTCATCTTGCTTCTTGTTGAAGCTCCCGCCATGGTTTGGCAAAATAATTTTACAATAAACTACACAAAACAAATTCAAATGATTTTAAAAAATTTGCTACAACTTATGAAGCCCTAGATCTCCCTTGTCAAGAAAAATATCCAAGAAAATTGTTAATTTGCAACTTTGGGAGTGAATTTGGTGGAAACCCTATTTTTGCAATAACTTCAGTATTGCTCTAAACGATATCAAATCTTGATTGTAGCAGCTTCAATATGTTCGTGATAATCCCTTTAAAATCAGTTTTTTGTTTTGTTTTGTTTTAGAGCCTACGGAATGAATTTGGTGGAAACGTTAATTTGGTAATAATTCCTTCATATCTGTTCTGTAACAGTCTCAAAAACTCAACAAAATAACGGCTAGTTTATGAACAGTAACTAACATGAAAACAAGAAACGGCTAGTCTAACTTTTTTTTTCTTTTTCACAAAGGAAATGAATGAAATGCTGATGCCATTATCATATGCCCTTTTTTTTAAAAAGAAACAGATTTCAGTACAGGAAGGAAATACTCTTTGTTGAATAAAATAAACATTAGTTCATTGGAAACATAAACAGAAATAAGAATGCAACTGATTTCTATAAAAAGGAAAAGATGACAGGTTTAGAATGTACATTTCTTTTAGCATCTGGTAGTCCTGTTCATCCTTAAAAATTCTTTCTGAATCATAGAGAAGGGAAAAAGATATCACCAGGGCGTTTATCCACCCAGCCATAGATCGTTTCCGATCCCCCTTGCTCACTTCCAACTGAAGTGGCCCGGCCCTCCGCAAGGGAAGAGAAATGGTTAAGTCAAGTCATGTTGGAACTGGTGTAAGACCCTACAGTCGTAATCAATTACACCCCACAACTACCTGCTAACTGGTATAATTTCCTGACTAGGACTGTATCTGGATTCTTAGAACTGACAAGCACTACATGCAGCCAGTGCACCCTGGCCAAGGATTTGTCTACATGATTTCATGTGGTCCAGTTCCACCCTATCGGACTTGCACTCTTAGATTCATTAACAAAAATTAGAAAACAGTAACTCATAAGGATTCTTCTTAATTTACTTGTGAGGTTGACACTCTTATCTCACATTTACAAGTTTATTTTTTTTTACTGGCTGAGAGTAACCCTTATTCAAAATTTATCACGTATTAATTATATTCTCATTCTCTTAATTGCTGAGAACAGAAGTCCCTACCGTACAGTAAATAAATTAAAAACACCAGCAGTAGTTATCACCAAACGACTCCTTCACAGACAACTATGCAGAAGAAGAAAGAAAGAAAGGAAGAAAGAGCTTTTGTTGAGCTGCTTAAAGAAATTTATCTAGCAAGTTTCCAAGAGAACACAACACTAAACTGAAGAACTCTTCGTAGTCATAATCTAATTTTCTATGCAGCAGGTATATATGCTTCCTTATTGAATCAAAAGGTTAACAGAGAGTTCACGTGCCTGGAAATTGTGATGAAGTAGTAACAGTTCAACCCACTGTGAAAGACCTAGCTGCTACGGTGGACTGTTCTGGCTACCTTCAGGTAGTTGCCGTTCATTCTCCAATCCTCTATCCATTTCCCCCAAAGCCCTCGTTCTTTTCCCAAGAGAAAACCAAAAAAAAAAAAACGGACCATGAAGATTCATCCTCCCACTCTCTATAATGCTTCGCCACCCTAATATTTTACGGAGAAGTTGTACCAAATTTCCGCCATCACCCGTCATGGTTCCGGAAGACAATATCCACGTCCGAGGAAGAAAAAATTACAAACTCTCATTTGTTGAGACATGGACCAGCTAGGACTCGAACCTAGGACCTTCCATACACTGCTGGAGTGCTCTACCACTGAGCTACTGGCCCCTCTTGGACCAGTCCATCGTCCGTCCGGGTGTGGCTTATTTCCAACACCAACACCTCCCCTTAAGCCACACCTCTCGTGTGCTTGGGGCTCCTAGCTTGGACCTGGCTCTGATACCATTTTGAGACATGGACTAGCTAGGACTCGAATCTAGGACCTTCCATACGCTGCTGGAGTGCTCTACCACTGAGCTACTGTCCCCTCTTGGACTAGTCCATCGTCGGTCCGGTTGTGGCTTATTTCCAACACCAACATCATTAAGCACACCCCAAAATCAATATGATAAATCATTCGAAAGAATGAATAATTCTCGATAAGGAGTATAGAATAACCTATTAATAAAACATTATAATGCCAATCGAACTAATGTTTTAATAGAATTAGATTTTAAGAGGAGCGTAAATAAAGTTCAAGAGGAATTAAGACAACTAAGTCATTCGTTTTTTTATATTAAATTATTAAATTAAAATAAATAAATAATCCCTTAATAAAATCAATTTAAATTTAAAACATAATATCCCTTTGTTAGAATCATTTTAATTATTTGATCAAGGTATTAATTAAGAAAATATATAAAGGTACATTTAATGATAATGAAACGCTAGTACAAAAGTTAAACAAACGAGCATCGAGAAAGTCGAAGACACTAACGAACATTTTCCCCATGGTCCTAATAGGGAAACCTAGGTTGACAAGGTCACGCTAGCTGACATTAGGTAGTACATACCAGTCTTTGTATACCATACAATCATTGACCGTAACCATTTCGTTTCCCTCTTTCCCGGTGATATCTTTTTCCCCTTCTTCTTGGAGGCCAAGTCATTCCTGCATCCACTTGTCCAAACTAGAGTAGTTAGTCCGACATCTCGACATTTCAACCTTAATGTTTATATTCATTGAATCAAAAGATGAGTTACAACATTACTTACAAAAATGAAACATCACAACATTTCATATATTTTATACCATAGATGAAAAACTCGGATTTTGCAATAACTCGGCAAGGCCAAAAAATTTTAAAAACTTGGGACTCGCCAAAACTCGGCAAAAAACTCGGCAAAACTCGGCAACTTTATCGAACATTTGAAAATACATTTTTTTTTTATATATAATTCAAAAACACACATTTAGACCAAATTTGTATAACATATATGATTACCATAATATATAAATCAAATTTTTTTGGTAATACATAGCAACAAATGCAAGTATCATAGCATAAACCAAAAACCAAGTGCAACATATGTATAAGAGTTCAATACATATCAACGTATCATAGTGACAGTCTCATAGAGTTATAGAGTCATAGACCACAAAACAAGAACCTCTGAAATTCTGATTACATATCAAGTTCAAAGTTTGGTATCAATGAAAATAAGAAATCATAAATTGCGTCTACGACTAAAGCTCAAAACAGATTGTGGCCGCTGGGTGGGTGGTGCTGAAGTAGTGGCAACATCCTCAACACTAACAGGTGCCTCTGCTGCATGATCAACCTCCTGCTCCTCCTCACGTGCTGCCACTTCCGCATCCCATTCCTCTCCTGCCCTCTCCAACTCACTCAGCTGCTCATTAGTAAGGAATGGATCCAAATCATTATCAACATCATCAGGAGAAGCAACCCATTCTGCTGCATATGGATCAATGTCATCCAAGTCAAGTGCTTCATGTGAATCTTGCCCTAGCACCTTCTTCTCATGTAATCAAATGTTGTACCGCACATAGACAAGATCATTCAAGCGTTGTTGAGTCAACCTATTGCGCTTTTTTGTGTGGATGTTCTCAAAAACACTCCAGTTGCGCTCACAACCAGAAGCACTACAAGGCTGTGATAATATGCGGATGGCAAGCTTTTGAAGATTAGGCGTTGTGGCACCATAATCTTCCCACCACAAATCTGCAAGGATACAAAATGTGATTTATAACTTGTAAAGATTTCAATAATCTTAAAGAGAGAAATAAATGGTAAAAATTAAACATATGTTTTTTTTTACCTGGTCGTAAGGTGGCTCTCCTACGTTTGCAATCAGGTGAAGAAAACAATTCCCCTAAGGCCTTCTTATAACTCTGCAACTCATCAAGTATCAGGTCTCGAAGGATCTCATCATCAACTAATCTCCGAATGCATGTGTCAAGGCCAATTCTAACCTCTGCATCTGCTCTGAAACTCGGAGAGTAAAAAAACTTGGGATTCAAGAAGTAGGCAGCAACATGAATATGTTGGTGGAGTTGATGGTTCCACCTCCGATCAATTATGCGCCATATGGGTTCATACTTGGTCTTGTTTGACCCATACAAGTGTTGAATCGCCTCTTTGGCCTTATCCATGGCCTCATATAGATACCCCATGGAGTTATGATCCCCATCCACCATTCGTAGCACCCTCACCAACGGTTCCGACACCTAGATATAAAAAATCTAACAAAATCAGCAGATTGAAATATTAGAAAATTAAATAATAAATCATCAATTAAAGTTTCAAAACTTACATTGATGATCTCCTCCACTATCTTGGCAAAATTAGTATCAAAAATGGCAATCACAACCTTCTCTGCTTCAGGCTTTGTAGCATAAGGACTCCCCAACCATCTTTCACTCACGAACATCCGCTTCAGGTTGGGCAATGTAGCAAGTATGCTCTGCAAGGTGAGGAAATTGGTAGCAAAGCGTGTAACCCCCGACCGCACAAGATCCTTACCTTCAGTGTGCTCTCTCATAAGATTCAGGACCCATGTGTGATTGTAGTGTATTTGGTGATATTCCTTCCATCTTCAACCACTTTCTTTACCCAACTTAGTTTCCCTATGTCCTCAAGGAGCAAGTCAAGACAATGGGCAGCACAAGGGCTCCAAAATAATGTCGGATGTCTAGCCATTAGAAGTTTGCCGGCTGCCACATATGCAGCTGCATTATCAGTCACAACTTGGATGACATTCTGCACTCCCACATCCATCACCACTTCATCCAACATGTTGCACAAGGTCTCCGCATTCTTCACTTCATTGGAGGCATCAATTGATTTTAAAAATACTAACTGTCCTCCTGAAGCAACTAGAAAGTTGATGAGTGTCCTGTTCCTACCATCTGTCCATCCATCAGAAAGAATGGTGCAGCCATTCTTTTCCCAAATAGTCCTTTGCTCTTCCACTAATGCATGAGTGTTTTGGACCTCATCCTGCAATAACGGTCCACTTACCTCGTAACGGCTTGGGGATTTGAACCCCTTACCTGCCACAGTCAACGCGGTGACCAATTGGTCCCAAGATGGACTAGAAATAGCATTGAACGGAACATCGTTGTAGATAAAAAATCTAGCACACGCCACCTTGGCTTGTTGGTGAGCCTCTTTATTCCATGCAGTGCCAAGCAATCCAGGTTGTGCACCACGAGTGTTACGTGGAATAAAGAAGTTTTCCATGTTGCTGTCCAAAGTTCCCTTTGCTCGTATCCGTGGCCCAAGGGAAGAACCAGATGTCCCCACATCTGTATGTGACCCCATGGAACTCAAATCTGCCCTTGGGGCTGCCATTGCCTCTGCTGTTCTCTTTTTTGTTGCCTTCCTTTGATCATATGCTTCAAGCGTTGCTATTGCATCTCTCGTAGCCTCTTCAGTACATTCCGTACAGCTTGTGGTATCTCGGCATTGAATTTTTGCAAGGTGATATTTGAACCTATTAATGCCACCTTTTACAATTTTTTTGCAATGGTTGCAAAAAACATCTCCTCGTTTTGGACCTGGTCTCCCATGTTTCCAACAAGGGTCTCTCTTTTTGCCACCAACTTTAACTGTAGAAGCTGAATCCATTTTCTTTCAAAAAGATGTGGAAAAGAACCTAGCAAAAGAGAGGCAACATTTAGAGATAAATAACATTGTTACCAAAAAAAATCACAAACATCCAAAAATTACAATGACTGTATAACTGTATTTTATTTACAGTCATCTATTAATAGATGACTCTCTAAAATTAAAATTTTTAATTGGTTGTGTATTTTTTTAAGTTTTTAACTTCAAATTTAAATTTAAATGAAATACTTTAATACACATTGACATTACACAGTTGACAGTCATTTCAAATGACTATGAGTATTTCACAATTGACTGTGTAATACACAGTCATTAATTACAATGTACATTAATGATTAATGTATTACACAGTCATCAGTCATTTGAAAATGACTATGTATTACACAGTCATTTCAAAATTTGAAAATGACTGTGTATTACACAGTCATCAGTCATTTGAAAATGACTGTGTATTACACAGTCATCAGTCATTTGAAATTTTGAAATGACTGTAATGACTGTGTATTACACAGTCATTTGAAAATGACTGTAATACACAGTCATTTCTCATTTGAAATGACTGTAATGACTGTGTATTACACAGTCATTTCAAATGACTGATGACTGTGTAATACACAGTCATTTGAAAATGAATGTGTATTACACAGTCATTTGAAATGACTGTGACTGTGTAATGATGACTGTGTAATACACAGTCATTTGAAATGACTGTGACTGTGTAATGATGACTGTGTAATACACAGTCATTTGAAAATTTGAAATGACTGTGTATTACACAGTCATTTGAAAATTGAAATGACTGTGACTGTGTAATGATGACTGTGTAATACACAGTCATTTGAAAATTTGAAATGACTGTGTATTACACAGTCATTTGAAAATTGAAATGACTGTGATTGTGTAATGATGACTGTGTAATACACAGTCATTTGAAAATTTGAAATGACTGTGTATTACACAGTCATTTGAATTTTGAAATGACTGTGACTGTGTAATACACAGTCATTTTGAAATGACTGTGTATTACACAGTCATTTTGAAATGACTGTGACTGTGTAATACACAGTCATTTCAAATGACTGATGACTGTGTAATACACAGTCATTTGAAATGACTGTAAATTGTAATTACTAATGATTGTGTATTACACAGTCATTTGAAATGACTGTGACTGTGTAATACACAGTCATTTGAAATGACTAAGACTGTGTAATACACAGTCATTTTCAAATGACTGTGTATTACACAGTCATTTGAAATGACTAAGACTGTGTAATACACAGTCATTTTCAAATGACTGTGTATTACACAGTCTTAGTCATTTGAAATAAAACAATACAAAAAGATACCTGGTCGTGCGTGCAAATGCAAACAATACAGTCATTTTGACTGTGTAATACACAGTCATTTCAAATGACTGTGTATTACACAGTCAAAATGACTGTGTATTCGAAATAAAACAATACAAAAAGATACCTGGTCGTGCGTGCAAATGCAAACAATGCAGTCATTTTGACTGTGTAATACACAGTCATTTCAAATGACTGTGTATTACACAGTCAAAATGACTGTGTATTCGAAATAAAACAATACAAAAAGATACCTGGTCGTGTGTGCAAATGCAAACCCTATGCAAATTGCGTGGCGTTTTTTGCCTTCCGGAGTCGCGCGAGCCGCGAAATGGAATAAAGACTTCGGTTTTTTTTTGCCTGCGACTTAAGTCGCGTTTTTCTCGCATTTTGTGCCGCGTTTCGGGCGGGTTTTGGCCATTAACGGCGATTATTTGCCAAAAAAATCGCGGCGAGTATATAAAAAAATCGCCCCGAGTATTTCCGCGATTAACTCGCGCGGCATTATGGATCGCGATTACTCGCGAGTTTTTGAATTGCTCGCCGAGTTTTTCATCACTGTTTTATACTATTCAAAAATAAGAAATAAAGCAATTTTCAACTAGGGCATCATTTAGGCTAAACGATTGTTTCTAGCATTCAATACCATTTAGGACATCATTGTTTAACCGAAAACCACTGTTAGCAAAACCAAAATCTTGTAGGGCATCAAAATGATTGTTTCGGAAACCAATATCCATCTGAGGTATCAACACAACTAAGTACTAAAATAAGAGTAAACAGGAGGGGATGTGACATGTTCTAAATGACCTCAAATCTGGACTATAATAGCTTCAATATGTCTTTGATCAACCCTCTAAAAATAAAAATAAAAAGTTGCCAAATTGAGAGTGATATGTGCTCCACATTTTGACCTCCCCAATTAAAAAAATCACCTTGTTTCTTGTCTTTTGGATGAAGATAATGCCTTGATACCACTTGTAATAAAACTTACACGAGAAAAATATGTTGGAGTAATTAGAACAATTATCTATTTATATAATTAATTAGGTCCTTTAATTACTTTTTCATTTACGCTAAACTTAGGTGCCTTTTTATCTAGTGTTATGCTTCTCTACCTTAAGGTCACTTAGTGGAACTTTAGTTTAGTTGTAGTTGAACTTTATTTAACTCCTTTTTGCTTTTGTTGAATTCTCCTATTTTTAGGATTAGGGCATCTCTTGCTTTCTATAAAAGCAAACCTTCATTCATTGTATCTCAATTCTTTTGTGCAATTAATATATAATTCTTAGGTTGTTATGGAGCATATTATCTTTCCTTGATCTCTTTTGTGTGATAGGTGTTTTGCTTACAGATGATTCTTGGCTCCTGTGGTTGTATCATCAACTCCTACATGGTATGAGAGCGCAATCTTTGTTCCTACATGGTATTAGAGCTTTAAATATGTTAAGTTTCTATCCATATTTTTGAGAGATCCAACCTTGAGTGAATTTTTAGTGCACATTGGGCTCAAACAGAGGTTTCTTTCCCTTCTCAAAATTTTTCCATTTTCAAAATCTCTATTTTTGGAAACTTTCTATTTTCAAAAACTTTCCATTTTTGGAAAATTTCTATTTTTGGAAAGTTCCTATTTTCAAAAACCCTATATTTTTTGAAAATTTTCCATCTTTGGAGACCCCTCAAGCCTTCCAAGCCCAAATTGACATACAGTTGGTTTTTTGGCCATATGGAATTGAAATTGTGCAAACAAGATATTGTTGGAAAACTAGTTCTGACATTGATCCAATGGTGCTGTTTTTTTTTTGTCAGATTTTGTTCCAATTTTCTATGCTAGGCCAGCAAAATCAGATGTTTAGTTTCATGCTTTTTAAGCCATATCTTGCACATTTGGATTCCATTTTTCAAAAAAGAGATATTTTAGAAAGCTGGTGAAGTCCTCTATCCAAATCTATTGCTATTTTTTTCAGGTTTTGCCCCATGTACATTTTATTCAAATTTTTGTGTTTTCACTATCTAGTCAATTACTTGAATATTTTGGCACTTGAAATGGATCTGTTTGTTGTAGAGAGCTGTATTTGATGTGCTTTACATGTACTGAGGTTTTTGGGGTCTGATTATTTCATTTGAGGAGGTATCATGGGTTTTTCTATTCATGCTTCTGTTATCAACTTGGCAAAGGGCAATTATGAGTCTCAGAGAAATGGCATCTTGACACATCTTAGGTGGCTTGATTTTTGCCCTATGTATATGACCTCATCTCTCAACCAGCTTTAAAGAGGGGTTAATGTGCTTGGATGATCATTAATGACCATGTTGTACGAATGGTTGGTTCTAGTGTTGATGTTGACACTATGTGTGCTTTATTGGACATTGAATGTCCCCACACATTTTGGACTCACCTTTGGGAGATCTTTGGAGACCCTCGTATCTCTCCATTTTTAGGGGATCTTGCATCAGATTGTGTCATTCCCTTTGCACATACAAATTGTATACCTTATGACTGTGGTACTTTTGAGATGCTTGATTATATCACAAGTCTTCTATGTCCTGATGGATCCAAGGCTTGTCTCTAAGTTCTCACTCCTCATATCAAGACACCATCTTAGAATTCATCATCTTCAGTTGTTCTTTATTAAAAGATTTAATTATATTTAGTTAACTATGTTTAGTTTTTCTATTAATGGTCATTTAGTTTGTTTAACTATTGCTTCTTTTATTAGAAGGTGTAGTTAGCTTTTTAGCTTTAGTTAAACGGTTTGTTCTTTTTAGAACACCATCTTGTAATCTCCATTTAAGGAGCTTTTGTCTCCTTTATTGAACACATTGAATACATCGATTGTTTTGAGCAATTAATTTTTCATGGTATCAAAGCGGGTTTGGGTTTGACTCCCTCATGGGGTGGCCTAGGATTTTGGGAGAGTTTAGTAATTCGCATTTGCATGCGTGTGAATTTTCGAATTTTATTTTTGTAGGGTCAAAGGTTGTTTTTGGAGGGTTTTTTGTTAAGTCCATAATTCGCGATTTTTAATCGCGTGAGACCTAGCCAAGCCCGTGAATATTTTTTTGAGCTCTAAAATCGCAGATTTTTTTTGGTGGTGCCTTCTTATATTCTTAGCGTTCTTAGCGCGTGTTCCCTATTTGTGTATTCCATAGGGGCATGATTGTCTGTGTGGTATCCTTTTGTTATTTTCCAAGGGCCTTCTCGGAGGGTTTCTTCCACCTATAGCTAGGGTTTCCGCATGTGACTAGAATGCGCGACATTTTTCTTTGCGTTTGTTGCAGAGGACGGTAAAAATCGTAGTTTCTTTTGCAATTTTTGGGTTTGAGCTTCCGCACTTCTTTTTGGCACCATTTTCACGATGTGGTCTGACTTGCGACGATGCGATTTCTTCACGTGCGACGATTTTGAGCCACGACTTGTTTTTTTACGCTGTGATTCCTTTCCTACGTGCGTTGAGCTTCTAGTTTGCATGTTCAGCTTGTGAGTAGCCGCGAAAGTTTTTTTCGGGATGTTTTTTCTTCCCATGCGTGTTTTTCGCGTCCTGTTTTCTTCCACTTGGTCATGGGTTCTTTGCAGCCTTTAGATCCACGGTTTCTTTTTGTTTTCGGGTGTTGGTGTATGGCTGTCTTCTTTGGTTGGTGGAGAAATTCGAGGGTTTTTATAATTTTTTCCACAAAAATTATTTGTATGGTTTTTATAATTTTTTCTTAAAAAATTATTTGTGGGTTTTAATAATTTTTTGTCCTTAAAAAAATTATGTGGGCTTATATTTTTTCCCTTAAAAATTATTCTGGGTTTTTTTAATTTTTTTTCCTAAAAAAATTATGCTAGGTTTTGATCAATTGTTCTCAAAAATCGTGTTTAATCTGTAATTCGCGAAGTTCGCATGGGATTTTGGTTATTTTGGTTTTTCTAATTTTTTGTCTTGAAAACAATTATCTGTAAGGGTTTATAATTTTGTCCTCAAAAATTATGACGGGTGTGTTATAAGGTTTTTATCGTTTTCACCGAAAAACGATGATTTGTAAAATCCATTTTTCAGGGTTTGACGGTTTTTTCCACAAAAATCGTGGTTTGTTGCAGTTTGTTTTGGGTCGCATCTGGAGATTCTCGGGCGAACATCTACAACCGTGGTATATTGCAATCTGTTTTGGAGTTGCTGGAGCAAATAGTGCTTAGTGCTCATCTACAAAATTTTTTGCAGTTTTTGACAAAATCGTGTCTGTTGCTCTTTTGGAGGGTTCGTCGATTTTTCCTCAAAATCATGGTTTCAGTTTTTTTTTTTGGCTCAATAATTTGCGTGTGACGGTTTTGTAATTCATGTGTGAGGGTTACATCAAGTTGGATGGATTCTGGTACTCTCGATCATTAACATTTTGCAGATTTTGGGAGAGTCTCCATAACAACAGAGTGTTTTGAAGAGAAGGGGCAGCCTTCTTTGCATCTATGATCAAAAGACTTGCAGTGTCTTCTATAGGGTAGTGAGTACGATGACCATTAAGGGAGGGTATTAGAATATTTAATTATATTTAGTCAACTATGTTTAGTTGTTCTATTAATGGTCATTTAGTTCGTTTAGTTTAACTATTGCTTCTTTTATTAGAAGGCGTGTTTAGCTTTTTAGTTTCAGTTATTCTTTTTAGAACACCATCTTGTAATCTATATTTAAGTAGCTTTCATCTCCTTTATTGAACACATTGAATACATCGATTATTTTGAGCAATTCATTTTTTCGTTCTTGATTAGATTGGCATTGGCCCATGCATGCCCCCCATTGATTTAGTTTAGCAGGTTGATTGTTCCCTTCCAATTTCAGCTTTGTGGGATGACTTCTTGCCAAATATTGTAAGTTTATTTGTTGAGTCACACATTGTAGGCATTGGGGACATATTTGAGGATCTTCACTTCTTCTTTGATGGCAGTTTGAGCATTCCTGTCATCCCATCTTTAGTGCCTTCAAAGGTTGTTCATTTAGTTTTTTCAGAGTCATGATTTGTCACCTCCTACATTGATTGAGCATATACCTGATTGGTTTGTGGCATCATCATCTATCATGGACATAGTGGCATAAGATTATTTTCCAGAGGCACACAATTTAGATTTGGATTCCTACATCTTCCTGTTTATGGGAGTGACTTTTCATATCTCCACTAGATTTGTTTCTTCCGATGGGGAGAAATGTTGTTTGTAAGCAGTGGACTGTGTTCTGTCTTCAAACATTCATCATTGGCACATGAGCTACTTCTTCATTGGGGGGGGTTCCTATCCTCATTTTCTCTCTCTTATGGGGGGATATTCATTGTACTATTGCGACAAAAGCAATCTTTGGGGGGTCACATTGAGTCCACCTTTCCTTCTTTCACTAGTGCATTTATTTTATTTTCTCTCTTTTGGAGAAGATTTTTTTTCCATTGGGGTTTTCTCCTTTTCTTCGGTTGTGAGAGTTGCATTGCTTTGCATTGGTTTGTACATAAGTACCTGATCATGCCTAGTTGTTGGGACTCATTCATGCATATATTTTGCATTCATCTTTATCTTTTTAGCTTATCCCTAAGTTAATCTTAAGGGGGGGTGTCGGAGTAAATAGGACAATTATCTATTTATCTAATAAATTAGGCCCTTTAATTACTTTTTCACTTAAGCTAAACTTAGGTGCTTTTTTATCTAGAGTTATGCTTTTCTAGCTTAAGTTCACTTAGTGGAACTTTAGTTTAGTTGTAGTTGAGCTTTATTTAACTTTTGTTTAATTCTCCTAATTTTAGGATTAGGACATCTCTTGTTTTCTATAAAAGCAAGCCTTTATTCATTGTATCTCAATTCTTTTGTGCAATTAATACAAAATTCTCAAGTTGTTATGGAGCATATTATCTTTGCTTGATTTCATTTGTGTGACAAATGTTTTGCTTGCAGATGATTTTTGGCTCTTTTGGTTGTATCATCAACTTCTACATGGTATCAGAGCACAATATCTGCTCCTACAAAATACAATAGGAAATATGCTACAATTACTTGATAATAATTGAGAGTAATAAGCCATTTCAAGGGGGCACACTTCCAAAAGTCTTGAAGAAGACCAAAACTTGCAAAACAATGGTCATAATTAATTATTAGCTCTTATATAGAGCATACTTATGCTTTGGATGCCATCTAAGCTTACTTAACTACCTAAATTGGACTATATTAATTATCATAACTTAATTAAAAGTTAGCTACAAACTGACAACTCATAATTCTATGCACACTATAAAAATGGTGAAATCCTTGCTCTGAACAATAAACGGTAAGCTTTAAGTTTAATATATCACCCATGGTCAGTAGTTTGGCTTGGGCAATGCTTTGAAACAAATGTTGATGCCATGCTCAAGCCAAACAATTATAGTTAAGCATAAAATGCAACGTAAATGACCAAGTTTTTATTTATAATGTGGCAATACATCTCTGAAATAGGAATAATCCTGGCTATCAAATGCCATCCTTTTAGCTCCATCTGTGTTCCCTTTTAATGAGTTTTTTGTGGAAATGTAGTTAAAATATTTGATCTTGTGGGACCCACAATTTATTGGAAGGTAACACAAACCAAAGTTCAAAAACTCGGACTCGCCACGGACTCGGCAAACCAAAAATTTGGACTCGGACTCGGACTCGTGAAAGACTCGGCAAGGACTTGGCAAAAAAAAAACCCGTAGTTTTACATAAAAACATAAAGAAATTAATGCATTTAGAGAACATAAGAGCCATAATTGAAACATTACACATGTCATATGATCAACAAACGCGCAATATTTGAAATTTCATCATTCATACTCATAGTTTCAAACTTTCAACTCTAAAATGTATAATACCAAGATTTCTTCAATGCTAATTATGTTGTTATATGGAGCCTAATCAGACTCGAAGATTAAATTTTCCCTACTTCCATCAGCGCAGTTTCCCCCTATATTTTTTGACGGGGGTTTGGGGGCAGTGCCCCCAAGTTGGGATCAAGGGGCAGCGCTCCCTGTCGCGATACAGGGTGGGGTCGAGGGGCAGCACCCCACGAGGCCAAAAATACTTTTATTATTTTATAAAGGCGTCGGGTGTTATTTTTCTATTGGCCCACGTCCAATTAGGGTTACCCCTTAACCCTAAAAAAAATCAAAAAGGGGGGGAGTTACACCAAATGAAGGCAAAAAAAACCGAAAAAAACCTCATTTTTAAAGCTTGCCTGATGGTTTTTCTGGGTCACGCGAGTCCATCTGAAAGACTCGCGAGTCTATGCAAAAGACTCGCGCGAGTCCTTGCAAAAGACACTTGAGTCCTTGCAAATGGACTCGGCGAGTCAACTCGTGGCTCCCACGAGTCCGTGGCGAGTCCATGAGTTTTTAAACTATGACACAAACATCCTTACTCTGAACTCAAATTGGTTTAATACTTAGCTAGCTGTGATCTTGTTAGCCCTGGACATTATAAGAAGGGTAACATATTTACTTCAAACTCAATCTGGTAACTGTTAACCTGAATATGCCATTCATGGTCATTAGTCTGACATAGGGCAATGGGTTGAAGCAATTATTCTAAATTAAAGAGGCTTAAATACAATTGGTTCCATATATTTGTCAAATATCTGCCTATGGAAACCTCAAAGCTTTAATATAGCAGGTAGATTTAATGTTTAGTGACATTTAGTTTAGGTGTCTCAAAACATTAATGGCTTTTTCACGGAATATTGAAACTGGTACGAATTTCTCCATGTCATTTGCTGTTCCCTGAGATGGTTAATGAACTGGAAAATTCGGTTTGAGGTTTTTCTAAAATCAAATCGTAAGAAATTCTTCATCCCAATCAGATGGATCATTCTAAACTGATTTAGGCAAGTAATATTCTAGCTGGTAACCTTTATCATGTTTTCCCAGACTGGTTCAGAAATTAGAATCTTCTAAATACTATATGTCAGTAAAGATTGTGAGATGAAACCATGCATTTGCCTTAAATAATGTATGACTAGTTACTTTAGCATTGCCTCCCTAGATGCGGTGGTCTTTATCTGCTAAATACAAGTTGAATGCTTAAATTATGTTTTATTTCGAGAGTTGTTTCTGCACAAGGTACTCAATTCTTGAAGAATTTTCAGGTTCTGGATAGCAGATACTTATTGTAATTATTATTTTAAGCAGTCCTTACTTCAACATGCTGTCAGCAGTTTCTGCATTGTTGAGACTGCACAATTGCTGAAGCTTCATTGCAACCTTTTACTAAGAGTGAATGTTGCTTTACAGAATCTACTCTACTGAAACTGCGAGATGGTTCTGGATTAGTTTTCAGTTCCAGTGGTGACATGTCAAAGCTAGCAGCATCAAAAACAAAAGGTCAAGAAAGTGCAGCTGGAGATGCTTCTTTTCAAAATTGTGGGAGTGCATTGACTGTTACAGCCTCCGGTACAATTAAATCAAACCTGATAGAAAGCTCATGTTCTTGTTCTACAGAAAGTCAAAGGAGTTCTTGTTCCACATGCAGGTGAATAAGTCTCTTGAAAGAAATTGTATGTCTAGTCAAGCCCAATGTGTTTGTTGCCTCTCTTTCTCTTTCTATGTTTGTGTATTTGTGACTTTTTTTACTTAATAGATGCATGTACATAAGGAAGAACTTGGATTTTGTTAACTCCATGCTAGTTGAAGATGAACAACACTTTCTTGAGGTTCTGGCAAATATTGTTGACGTTGACTGATAATATATGCAAAAGTGACAGCATGTAGACTGAGTTTTTACATTTAGACATTTTCTAATGAAACTATTATCTCTTAATCTAGATTAAACTCAGATTTTCTGAATGCTAACCACTCCCAAAAGCAGAACGCATGTGTAAAGCATATAACAGAAGGTATAATGGTTGACTGAGTATATGGTAAACCCAAAATGTGGCTGATCCATGAGTGTTTAATAGCATGACCTGGATATAAGATGTTAAGGTAATTGATAGAAGCTTAGAAAAGCAGCCATGGCAAAGTCTGGGAATGGTGAATAAAGAATGCAGGTATTTGTGCCATTTCAGGGGGCAACCTTCAAAGTAATCTAGAGCAGCAGACCGCTTTGAAGAGGCATCTAATCAATTCTAATAAAGCCCAACAGAATAGAGGATATGGGTCTCATTTAATTAACCTTAACTATGTAAGACTAGGCTAGCGTAAACCCATAGGCCTAGTGGCATTGGTGCAAATCTTATCTGATACAAGTTGTACTTTAATGTGGGAGCCCTTTCCATTCTCTCTGACCCCAATCAACTCCCTTATATGTTGTGTTAGGGGAACTGTGGTCAAGAAGCTGTGTCCCCTGCAGGGTGTGGAGAATGCCTTGCTGTTGTGATGGTAGAGCCAATCATACATTGGGAATATGCAGTTAGATATCCTTTCACTATCCACCACAGCATTACAGTTACCTATCACCTTGGATGAGATAGTAATTTGATGATTGTTTGGGTCTTTAAGATGAATCATTCTTCTTTTCAAGTCTTTTCTTCTATTACGAGATTCTTTTCTTACACATTACACATCTATGCATTCTAACAGAGCAGATAGAGTTTCCATAGTCATTTCCCACCAAGAAATATTATCATACAGCTTTCCATCATAGCCTTAACTCATTCAGCCCACTCTCATTTACAGGGATTCTACACACATGTTTTGAGGCACAAGTAAGTGTTGGAGTGCAGGTAGTCCAGGATCATCCCTTGGCATCTACAAATTTTTACATTACATACTGTCCTGATGTTTGTCCAAGGCTACATAAACACACACTCTCTATGTGAAGAACTCTTCTCGGGTTCAAAGATTAAAATTTAATATAATAAAAATAATATGTATACTTGTTACCTGCTCTATGTAGTTGTGTACTCTGTTATGATATTTCTCTCTTTTCACTCACTGATTGATTTTGCATATTACATCCTTATTTAGAAGTATATACATTCATTGAAGATAATTTTTTTCAATTAGATATAAAGGTGAGAGTATCAAAACTAGTGCTCTGTAAGGAGTGACTGACCTAGACGGCACTTTAACGTGGGATTTGTAATGACCAACATTTCCAATTCCCAAATTTTGGGTCACCCCCTGCCGTTTCATAGTTATGAAGCTTGATTTTGACTTTGTGGTTTTTTCAAATCTCCTCTCAGTATTTCCATGTTTCAGTGTATGTACTAATTCTATTTATTCAACTCAGATGCAGGTGTGAACATTGCTCTGGATTTGTTTAATTTTTCTTCTCACTTCTTCTATCCTCCTGTCTGCCTGCATTTGAGCTCACAGGTTTCTACCAAGTGGCATTATCTAGCACACAGAGTGGTGTTTTCTTCCAATGTGTTTTCTGGTTTTCTTTTCTAAGCCAGGCCCACAGGATGACAACAAGTGTCAACACCATACTGCACCCCTTTTCCCTTCTCTTTTTGCTGTCTCCAAGCTGCGTGTGTAGAGATGTGACGAGTGTCACCAACATGCATGTTGTTCTCTGTTTTTATTTTTGCTTGATTTCTTCAAGTTGAATGCATGGGATTGTGATATGTGTCACTATTCTGTTTGTTTTTCTTTGTACTGCATTCACCTCCCTCTCCTGTGCTGGGTCAGTGGGACAATGACATATGTCAACATCATACATTCTGTGAGTTCCTTCTTGTGTAATAGGATTCAACTATGCAGTGGTTTGTTCAGGGAATGTACATCATCAATCTATTTAGATCAACAGTCTTTATTTCAACTAGGTTAATCATTGTCATGCTGGCTTGTCTTAAAGTAGAATCCAGGATGATTTTGAAAGTTTGTGGAAAGCAAATCTTATAATTTAATTATCCTTCAGCTTGGGAGACATATAGCATTCATTCTTAACAGTGCCATTAATAAAAAATGGAAATCTACATCCTTCCTTTCATTCTGACATTATCTTCTGCATACATTGCATTTTCAGTCCACTTTATCCTAAAGTTTTTATTCTTCCAAGACTGTTTCTTCTCTAAGCTACTTAATTTGAGTGAAAAGCAAGTTCGCTAGACTTTGCATTATAAACAAAATGAGCAAGAGAATGGTGCAGGACAAGGGCAAGGATATGGCCTCAGTTTCTTCATCTGTCATGTGTTTAGGATTCACTGCTGCATGCTGAAATCTATACATATAAGCATTATTTTGGCTTGTAACCTTAAGGATGCTTTTAGCTCAAACACATTGCCAGCCAAAATATATCTAAAAAGGGGATCATCAATGTGCCCACGTTCCATTTGACTCTAGTATTTCCTCAATGGACACGTGATCATCAGTTCATTCATGCATACAGTTACATAGGTATATTGAAATGTGTGACCATTTCCTGCCCATTATTTATTCTCATTTATATGGAGAGAATTGGTTCAGAGGTTGTCATCAGAGGCCATGAGTTTGTTGAGGAAGTTTGGAGTTGTTTCTTGTAGCCATAATGTATTTTCTTGAAGATTGATGGGCTTTTGGAGGCCCCTCAAAAGTTAAGCGAGTATGTGTAAGCGAGTATGTGCCAGATTAGCTTTTTCTGCAGGAGGTGGTGCATCAGATCGTCACCAGGGTCAATGGGATGTTCACAAGCAACCCAATTGCTATGTATCAAACTTTTCTGTTTAGAGTTGGTTACAAAGCCTTTTGGTCAACTACCCACACAGAGAAGTGCTCAAATGAGCAGTTTCTTACAGTTTAGGGCTAGTAGCCAGGGTCATTGTGATAAGTCAAAGGCTGTGTGTGCACTCTTGACAAGCCATTCTGTTAAAATTGTGTTGGAATATAGACATGAACCTCATTCTTTGGATGATGTGTATGGAAATGCACCAAATGATGTGGAAGTTGAAAAGAATATACGGCAAAGGAAAATACTGCAAGCAGCAGGGCCATGTTCCTCTACCCCTTTTATGTCATCCCCAAGGCAATTGGCAGCATTCATATTGCTATGTGTAACAAGTTTCTGTTGAGAGTTGGTTACAAAAACCTTTTGACCAGTTATCCACTCACAGAGAAGTGCTTAGATGAGCAGTCGCTTACAGTTTAGGTCTAGTAGCCAGGGCCAGGTATCTAAAACAAAGGCTGGGTGTGCACTCTTGAAAAACCATTCAGCTAGAATTGTGTTGGAATACAGGCATGACCCTAATTCTTTAGATTATGTACATAAAAATGCACTAAATGATGTGAAGGGTGAAAAGGATATACAGCAAAGAAAAGATTTCAAGTAGAAGAGCTATGTTATCTACCCCTTTTATGTCATTCCCTAGGCAATCAGTGCCGTGCACTTTTGTGACCTATAGGGTTGCACATGTTAACCCAAGGCCCCAGGGTTTGCATATTTTACAAATTCTAAATAATAGTTAGAAGTGGAAAGCCCCTGTTTGGGTCTATTACATTGCATTGTTGCAAAGACAGATCACCATGCTGTTTTCCTATCAGGTATTCTGCTTTCTTCTTCTGCCAGTTCATGTTCCACATCCACCAGCAATTTCTTTTCTTCATTCCAAACCCCAGCAGTGATACTCACTACTTGACCAGTCCAATCAGCCTCCAGGGAAATGGAAGAAGCTATGGGGGCATTTCCAGAGATTTAATTGGGTGGTGCAATAATAACGGATCTTTCTTCAGGGTTGAAATTTAGAAGCAGTGGCATTCTTTGTAGAGGCCATGAACGTAACATCTACCTTTCTGCTTCCCTTGCCTGAGATTTCATCTTTTTGCAAGAGTTAGGTGGTGTTTTGAGAAATGTCATTTTGAGTTCTTCCGTGTATTCCTCAAGTCCTACTGACACATCTTTTCCATCCCTTTCTTCTACAAAGTCAAGTTCTCACTTGTCTTCCCCTCCAAGGACCATTCCTACAAACACATTATCTTTTTTCTCAATCTTGGTGGGAACTCCGTCCCCTTTTTTGTTTTGCTGAGAACCCACCCACTTGGGAATAAAGGGCCGGAACTTACCACATAGAATTGTAGGGGCTGATGCTATGCCAGGAAGATGGGAAGGACTTGATAGGTTTGCCGGGCCTTCCGGGGCACTTAATTTGAGCAGCTTGCTAGCCCATAGAATTGCAGGGGCTCCTCCGCCAGCCGAATTGTAGGGGAGTAGTAGATTAATGACAACTGCTAGCCCTTCGCGAATACCTTGACTCTCGGAATGAATGGAGGCCCAATGCTTACCTATACATTGTATCAACTTCTTTGGTACATGCACACTTGCCAGTGCCAACCAATGATTAAATGGTGAGAAGTTCCACAATGCCTCGGGCCTGATGTGTGCAGGCTTCTCGAATTCCGCTCTGTAGGGCAGTTCCCTCAACAGTAGCATCAAGGACTGTCATGTCATGACTGCATTTAAAAAGAAAAACTATAAAATAGCTCTCAAGTAAAGAAAATAGTTCTGAAGTAAAACAAAATACCTCTTAAAGTAAATTAAAATAAACTAATTCTTAAATAGTTCTAAAGTAAAATAAAAACTGTAAAAGAAGTAAATTAAAATAAACTAATTCTTAAATAGTTCTAAATTAAAATAAAAACTGTAAAATAACTCGGTAAAAAAATGCTCTTCAGATAAAAGTAAAGTAAACAATGTAAATAAAATAAAATAATTCATAAGTAAATAATATAGTTCTAAACTGATATTTCTCAGCATTTTTTAATTAGATGTATTTAAGATATCTATAATAGTTACTCCACAATCCCAAATTCCTGCATTTTGATTCCTTGTGGGAGGATTGGCACACATGAAGGGTCCAGGGCCCCTGTATGTTGGGCTATCTCTGTGGGCCCTGCATACACAGTGTAACAGATCACCAAGGAGCCATTGTAAAGTAGATTCCAATTTAGAGGGGGCAAGATGAGCCAGATCAGGTATACAAGGAAAGGGCAGGCACTAAGGGTGGTTTCTAAAATCACAAAAACAAATTATGTGATGTGAGTAAAACTCATGGTGATGAAATCTCCTCTGTAAATGTTGCATTGGGACTACCACAGATAAATGGTAAGGGAGCAAAAGGAGCAAATTCAAGTGCTGAAAAATATTATTGCAGGACATGAGATGACCATGATTTTAAGAGGCAATCTACAGATTCTGCCATCTTTTGCATAATTTTTGGTGTCACCTTTGACAAAATTGAAGAGACTTCAATGATTACTGATTACAGATCCTGTGCTTGTCACACCGGACCCAATCAAGCTCCCTCAAGTTGCAGGATGAAGAAAGGTGTTTACATGTCTTAGAGAACATCAAGACAAATCAATTATCTTGTGGTTTTTTTCATTATCATGGCCAGCAGGTTGTCCCTAGGTTAGGAAGGGAAGAAGGGAGAGAAAATGATTCACCCAATAAAAAAAAGTGAAGAAATAGTGAGGAAGGTGGAAGAACTGTGTTCCAAAGTGTAGACCTATCTACAGAGAGCTTCATTGTTTCTCCTCAAGCAAAAAGTGTCAAGAATTAAGGGTCTGGATGGCACTTGTCTCACAGAGGTAGAATTTAGAAATCTTTTGAGGTCGGTTGGGGCTACCCAAAGCAAAAGAATATCAAAAATGTTAATTCTAGGACAGCATGATCTTCAAGATTACAACATTGAAGTTTGAACCCTTAGTCAAGGTGGACAAAGTTGAGATTTTTGTGGATAAAATGAAAGGGAAACATCCCCAACTATTGGAAGTTACAAAGAATGTCATTGGATCATCATTCAGTCTGTCCATTTAATTTTACCAACCTGCCTTAGTGCATAAAAATTAACTTGAAGCAGTATTGATTGTGTGATATCAATCAGTAAGAAACATGAAAACAAAACAACAGGGCACTCAGTGAACAAAACTAGATGACACAGATTTCATTTGAAGAAAACCCAATGTGTGAAAAATGTAGTAAGCTAACCGGTTCTGCACCTAAATTTTTTGCACCTTTCCTAACCTTTTTTCCAGAGTCCTAATCTTCAGGAATAATGTCAAACAGTATGCATACTTTATGAATTCTCACCGTGCTCAGCTCTCTTCACCATTAACCTTTTGTCAAACAGTTTTTTATCTTGTTTTCTGATGTTATTCCAGATTTGCATAGTGTTGGCTGCTGTTTGGTATATGATGGTGTGGCATGAATAGCAATAGATAGCAAACTAGATATTCATGAATAAGAGCAAATCCAAGATACTATGATTGAAACAGAGATTTCCATTTAATATTTCTGCAACAATATTTAAACTGAATACAATCACTGAGAACTGAGAAATAGCAGAAGTTGCAACTTACAGTTTAAACAGAGATTTCCATTCAATGTAAAACCATGAACATTTAATGACTGAAAATGCATGACATAGTTTGTGTGTGTGTATATATATATATGAACTACTGCAAACATTCAGCACTTGGACTGCTAATTCCTTCCCATGTCCAGCATGTGTCAGAATTATCTCCTATCGAACAGTATTGATAGCAGATGGAAATGAAATAGATTGCAGCTAAGAAATGAAGGCACCAAGTATGAGCACTAATTGCTGCTTAGATATATCCAGGTTGCACCTATCTGAGGTTCCACACCACAAACAGAGCTAACGTGACCAGCAAGGAATAATGATTATTTGCCACCATTCAAACTATGAAAGCTGGGGTCGCACCAAGCAGATTGAACCTTCATGTGCCAAGGATGAACTCACACAATGAGTTTTGAAGACCACGCCAGTTCAAGAGTGCCTATGCCAAAACAGAAATGGAGCTAAAATCTCACGTCCAGCAGAAAATGCTTGTATTGTTGAATATGAAGGCTTCTTGCCCTTCGTCATGCCTCCTTACAGAGACATCTGCAGAAATAGCTATGCCCAGACAAAGGTATACTCATTTATCTTCCAGAAAAGAAACTCACAAATTGATGAATATAGCTGCTGGGTCTAATTTGCAAATCAACTAGATATTTGGTATTACAAACTCACGACTTTCTCAAAAATAATCACCAATCTTATCATAACAATCTTACCATCGTAGTGAAAGGAAAGAGGCTGCCACCAAGAGGAATAAGTGAAATAACCCAGCTGTCATGGCCCAGGGATAGCAAGACTGCTCAGTAGCAACACATATAATAGTTGGTATCCTAGTTGGTGTCACCCCACGGTGAAAGAGAGATGCATTACCAATATCAAGCCACTTATGCAAGGCAAATTGCTTCTGTTCATTATTTTGTCTGAAATGAGCTCCCAATTGCTGTGATTTACTCAGAATTGGACAGCAGCCATGAAAATATGCATGGGTTGACTTCACGTGCATTATGGCAGCATTTGGAACCGTCATCAAGTCCCCTGTCATGTCAAATGCTCAAACATACTCTCATTGCCTACCAATTTGACTCTTATATCTTTGCTAAAAGTAATATGAACCACCTTCATAAACAATTCTATTAGAAGACAATGCTCTCAATTGCTCTCCTTAACAATCTCATGCTAATTGTAAGTCATATGAAGACTTGTAGCAGCTAACACCTATAGCAAACAACATACTAGTCTATAACACTTGTAGCATGCTATTCTATGCCTGTAGCAGCTTTGTGATCATCTGTAGCATTGCTACAGGCAAACTACACCTTGCCTCTAGGGCATCTGTAGCTTCCTACAAAAGTGCCTGACTGGAAACCACTAGATCTAAATTTCTCTATCAAGTTTCTTTGGATCAAATTTTTGAAATTCCTTATACTTAAATTCAACAATTTTACCTTGATTAATGCACACTGATGCCATCTAAAACACTCTCCATTTCCATCTCTGCCCTAGATTTTCGCTCACCTGCTAGTTTGACATCCACCAAGTTGTACATGCATGTTCCTGCTTTTAGATTCTCAAACGTCCTTTGCATAAACTAACTCTTGGACTGCCCACATGGAATTCACTAGTACCAACAAAAGAATCCTGAAACTGTACATGCTAGCCTTTGTGATGGGAAGATTCATTTCCACTTGGGTGTCAAATACCCTCGTATCCTCAAATTTCTGAGGATTTCAGCACACAATTTCTGACTACCAGTTTTGCAAGTCCAAAGTCGGAAACTTTCGTTCAACACTGCTCCTCTAGAAGAATATTTTGGGAATTCACATCATAGTGCACAATCCATTCTAGACATTCTGCAAGCACCACAGACCCAAAATATGAATGTTTTGTCACTTTTTTGTGCTTGTGGGCCACATTGCATACATGACATGAGTCCAAGTCACATAGTTGTTAGGTATTGACTTGAGCTAATCCGGTAGTGAGTTTGTGGTGAAGTCCCTCAGGCCTTGCAAAAACTCACAAGTACTCTGCAAGTTTCAAGACTATGGTCACATGGATCTGCGTACCCTCAAATTGTATGTAACTAGATTGTCATGGTTGCCATAGGTTTAAAGAACTTGTCTAAGTATTTTAAAATCTTATGTTTTGTCTTTGATTGGTTGTTCAGGCTTATGATTTCCTTTGTTCAGGTTATTACATGTAGTGAATGTTGTTGTTGGATGTCTCTAAGCTTTAAGAAGCATTCAAAGAAAAAGACAAAGTGCTTAGTCAATTCTTTGATTTGGTGTTTGTGGTTATGAAGTTGAGAGGAAAAAGTGTATCTCCTATCAAGTGATCAAAAGAAAGGATGCTTCCTTTTGATCAGGTGTTAGCTGATTTGATAAATGAGCTTAACTTTCATCTCTAATGAGCTGATAACTGTTAGATCATCCTTTGGGGATATTTATGAATAGGTGTTCATCTGTACAGGTTAAGTGTTAAAGTTGTTAAATCTGAGGGGGCAATCAAAGTAGATCGAGTCCTTTGATCGGGTGATTGTGCTTACCGTAGTGGGACTTACTTTCTGATCCCTGATGCATTGACTTAGAAACAAGACTCGGACTCGGTGCAGACTCGGCAAGGCTGATCCGACTTGGGACTCAGCAAAAAATCGACAGGACTCGGCAAAAACTCGGCAAAAAAACCAATTTCTAGTGATTTTTGCCTAGAGCGAGTTGGGTCAGCCTTGCCGAGTCCGAGCCACCCAGGACTCGCCGAGGGTCACTCGGCCCGTGACTCGCCGAGTTTTGGCGAGTCATGGTGAGTCACGGAACTCTGATATCTTTTGATCTGAAGACATGTATCATATTAGCTGTCGATGTAACTGTTGTGACCATTTCACACATCGCTCCATTAAATGGGGACCCCCTCTTTTTGCTCTTGTTTTGCCTGTTCTTCTCTCTGCTTTAGGGTTTTGAATTAAATGAGTGAGTCGTCTGGATTAGGGTTAAGCCTTAGGGTTTCCTTTGATATTTTCAAGCCGAAGTCCAGTCCAATTTTGACAGATTATTAAGCACCCTCGCATTGATTGCAATTTTGAAATAAGATGAGCCTGCCAGGAAGTCAAGTTTGTCTCAGGATGGGTCCAGTTAAGATTTTGAGGGCACATTCAAGTTAGGTCTAAAGTGTTAGCATTTCAATGATTGAATTATGCAATTTTGTCCGGGTGAATTTTGACCAAATTTTTGAAGGTTTACTAACTTGCCCCTGGCCTTGGGGATGACCTAATTATGCCTTGTCAAGTGATTGAAGATCAAAAATGTGGATATTTTGGCCTGCAGAGGTGAAATCGCTCCTGTCCCTCACCCAGGGACCATGGCGAAAGTGATATTTTATGCATCTTGGTTATTGACTTGTTTAAATTGTTTTGTGCAGGGTCTCCAGGAGGACAAATCAAACATGAATTGGAGATTTTGAAGATTTTGAAGACTCAAAAATGATGAATTTTGAAGATTTAGGGTAAAATCGCTCCTGTCCCTCACCCAGGAACCAGAGCGATTCTCCTCAAACACACCTTCTTGGACTTTTTTTGGATTTGGACTTTTGTTCATAACTTGCGAAATGATGGTATCTTCCCCAGCAAAGGAAATTTGAGATGATAATTATGAAGATTTGACCCTAAGGAACAAAATCGCTCCTGTCCCTCACTGAAGGACCGAAGCTTGTTTTTTAAAGTTACACTGTCCTTGCAGGATCAAGACAATTTTTTGATTGGAAGAGATCAAGGAGGGCATGTTTTGTCCATTGAATATAATTTGAGTAATTGGCAAGCAAGGAAATATGCTAAAATGACAAAATCGCTCCTGTCCCTCACTGAAGGACCGGAGCTTGAATTCCAAGTTTGCCCAATCCTTGCAAAATTTAAATGATTTCGCGATTTGAGAAGGACAAGGAAAGTACGTTTTGCTCATTGAATATAACTTGAATGGACCACAATGGAGAAAATCGATCCAAATTGGCTAAGGCGCTCCTGTCCCTCACCCAGGGACCAAGGCGAATTTCAAAGGTAGCTCCTGTCCCTCTCCAAGGGACGAGCGATTTTCTCAAAGAGACAAGTTTTTGGCCAAGGTAAAGCGAATTTCAAGCTTGATATGAAGGAAAGAGGGCATAGTCACTCCATTGAAGATAATTTTGAAGGTTGCAAAACGCAAAGTAAGCCCATAATGGCCAAGGCGCTCCTGTCCCTCACCAAGGGACCAGAGCGATTTTCTCAAAAGACAAGTTTTTGACAAAAGTGAAGCAAGTTTTATGTTTGGGATGAGTAAAGGAAGGCCTAATCGCTCCATTGAAGATAATTTTGAAAGTTGGCGAAACACAAGTGAGCTTATAAATGCAAGATCGCTCCTGTCCCTCTCCAAGGGACCAGGGCGAAATATAGATTGTCCAGCCTCCCTCTCCAAATTTGGACAAGTCCGAGCCTAGACACATGATGGCAATGATATTTGGAATGCCTCAAAGAAGAACGAAGTTACAAAGACCACAAGCATTTGATGAAATTGGCTAAGGCGCTCCTGTCCCTCTCCCAGGGACCAGAGCGAATTCTTCAAATTTGCCTGATTGCCTGACATTTTGAAGTGCTACTGTCGTTTACAAGACTCGAGATGGGATAAGGAACAATGTTTTACGCCTTGAAGAGAATTTGATGTTGATATGATTAAGGATTTGTGCCATGGACTAAAATTCGCTCCTGTCCTTCACTGGAGGACCAAGGCGATTTCTATAAAATCAAGCATCTCCCTCCAGAATCATGCCAAGGCAAGGTTTTACGAAATGAGAAACGCCTTTTGGAAAACGATGGACAAGGAAACATCCACAAGAATTGACAATTTTTGGCTCAAGTATAAAATTCGCTCTTGTCCTTCACTGGAGGACCAGGGCGAAAATCCTTAGAAGGGCTCGTTTTGTCTTGAGAGGGCGAATTGAACATGCATTAAGCGAACAATAGAGATCATTGATTGCCTCACATCATAAATTGACAATTTGGAAAACGAGGATCAAGGACAAAAAGATGAAATCGCTCCTGTCCCTCACCAAGGGACCAGGGCGAAAATGGTTCTAAAGAGCATTCATTCAAAAAATTGAATAGATCAAACTCAAAGTCACGAATGAAAACCCCATTTTGGACGTAAAGAAAGAAATTTCGAACGTAAAAGGGCAAGAAGTATGAGGTCTAGAATAAAATCGCTCCTGTCCTTCAGTCAAGGACCAGGGCGAAATTGCTTTAAAACAAGTTCCTTCCAAGGATGAAATAAATTAAACCCCAAATGCCAAGCAAGAATGCTATTTTGGACATCCAAGATGAGACTTGGAACGTAAGAAGCGAGAGATACAAGGCCAAAATGAAGGGGCGCTCCTGTCCCTCTCCAAGGGACCAGAGCGATCTTGTTAATATCTATTGTTTTCCATGCTTGGGCGCCAATATCATTCAAATTGCATTAAATGCCAAGTTCGATAAAACCTTGAAACATTTTGAAATTAAATTGACATTTAATAAGTGCGCATGGTATTTAATAATTAATTTAAGCCTTTAAAAAAATCGAAAATTTTAATTATAAAGGCATTTTAAATTAATTAATATTAAATAAATTTAAGAAAGAGCGCTTGGGGGGTATTATTTTAATATTATTTATGAAGTCGGCCTCTTCTTTTATTTTATTTTGTTTATTTTTTTGGCCTATTTTCCAAGTCGGCCTATTGGAAATTGCCAAGATGAGCGCCTATATAGTGGAGGTGTGTTGAGCGATTTTAATCCATCATTCATTCATTTGTTCAAATGTGATTTTTGAAGAAGTAATAAAGGAGCGAAATCTCATCCAAGGAGAAGTGCGAATTTTGATCCAAGAAGGAGTGCGAACTTTGTTGGAGGTTAGAGGAGGAGCGAATTTTCCTCAAAGCGTTGAAGGCTAAGGGTGGTGAAATTGCTAGAGGAAGCTCACGTTGAAGACTTCGATCCACATTTTGCCTAGCAAACTTGCTTAATTTTGCATCTTTTTTAGAGTTAGTTCTCAAGTGGAGGTATGGTGAGATTGTCCTAGTCTCAATTTTGAATTTTGAATTTTGAATCTTGAATTCCAAATTGCGTAGCTATATTTAGGAAATGATAATTCAAAGATTTATCATGAAGTTTCCTAGATTTAAACTCTTTCTAATCTATATTTCTACATTGCGAAGCATGTTGCTTATTATGAAATGTTATGTAGGTATCACAATGGCCACCCCAAAGGCAGGAGCGTCCACCAGTCGTCCAGCCCTTATGAAGGAAGATCAAAGCAACGAAGAGATGGAGACCAAGATCGTGTCAAAATGGAGCAACATTGGAGATACCAACTTGGGAAACTTCAGTGTGAAGAAGTTTCGAGAGGTCCCTTACATTGGAAAGCCATCACCTATCGCAAGGAGAATAATTGAGAGTGGCATTATCAAGGCGGCCGACTTCCCTCCAGCAGTCCAGTGCCATGAGCTGATGATCGAGTGTGCTCGCCATTATGACCCACAGTCAAGATCGATCGTGTCCAAGGAAGGAAACACTTTGGCTTATCTTTCAGATGAGGCTATCAGTGAAGCTCTTCATCTACCAGAACATAAAGATATGATTTACAAAAGCTTGGAAGGAGCTAGATCCATGTACGAAGATGATCCAGACACTTGCTTGAGCATCATCAACAAGAATTGGCTACTCAAAAGTCGTCCTCGCCTGAGCAAGATTCCCAACACACCACATAGGATCGACTTCCAGGAGGAGTACAGAGATTTGATAACCTTACTCAATCGAGTTACAGGGGCTCCTCAAGCCTTCTATTTTGAGAAGTGGATGTTCTTCTTCATCCAAGTGATAGTTCAAGGAAAAGGAACAATTCATTGGGCTAGAATTATTAGCCATTGCTTGGACGTACAGTTGAGAAGACTGAAGGCTACCAAATCCTTCCACATGAGCTCGTACATCATGTATGCCTTGATCAGGAGTTTTGAATACGCAGGACTACCTCACAGAGGAGCGATTGGAAGAGGACCTGGAGAAGTCAGAGTTTGTGACTCTTATGTTCATTTGCATCATCCACCTGGGAGTAATTACAAGTTAGTCAATGATACTTTCACAATGAACATCACCAGGACACTACAAGGCGGGATTCATAATCGGCTATCTCAAGAGGCACAAGAACTTGTGAAGAGGTATGGTGCTTGGTTTATCCAATTCCAGAAGTTTACATATATTAGAGTTCATAGGTGTCCTTCACCTCCATACATGTTGCCAAGATATCCGACAGACAGGATAGTACTACTTGAGGTAACTAGGCAACTGGCAGCTTATGCGAAGGCATTCAGACACAGGCATGGAAATGGGATTCTTGTACCTATCATACTAGGAAATTCAGTTGAGGTATGTCCTAATGTTCCAGCTTTAGATGATGCAGAAAGGGAGTTGGCCTTATATTCATTTTCATTCTTTTCATTGAGGGAGAATTTTGATCCTTATGGATATATAGAAGAGACAGTTGGTAGAAAATATAAGCATGAATGTCAGGTAGAGGACTTTTGGATGAATCTCTCAGATGATTTAGAAGTGAAAAGAAAGATGCATTCCAGATTGCCTTTGGATTTCATCAGGAAATGCAAAGTTTACAGAGTGGCCGATCAAGCTCAGGACAGTGGCAGGCACCTCCAGTCATCCTATGATAGAGAGGACAAGGCAGTAAAGATAGATTGGAATGAACCTGAGGTTGTGGACTTGAAAAATTTGATGGCTCCAGTTTTGTCCTGTACTCGCAGATGGGTTGATGTGCAACATCAAAAGTTGAGAGAGCAAAATATATCAATGACTTTTACTTTGGAGGAAAGGTCGGCAGAAGGAGCAAGCATAAGTGAGGGCCATCCTCATCCTAGAAGCACAAGCGAAGGCAATCCTCACCCCAGAAGCGTAAGTGAAGGCAATCCCCATCATAGAGGTGCGAAGAGGAAGGAAAGACCTGAGAAAAGAGAATCTTCCAAGAAGAAGCAAGAGGCCAATCAAGATCGCTCATCCGGCACATCTTCTCGACAAGAGAAGAGGACACTTGAAGTTGAGGAATCTATGGAGTCAATGGTTTAGAATGATAAACATGAAGAAGGACAAGCATCTCAACGTTTATCAAGTCAATCTCCCCAGGTCAATGAGCTACATGAAGACAAGAATGATGATGAAGCAACATCTCCTCTCCGGAAAGAAGAGCCACTACCTAAAGAAATACAAGTTAGAGAGACAAGGTCCGCCATTCCAGATTGGTTGAAGGAGAGATTAACAAGGGTAATTGTGATCGAAGACGAAGATAATGTGATTGATTTAGATAGCCTTGTTGGAGATTCTCAGGGAGTAACAGAAAAGAGGAAGGCCACCAAAATGTCCAAGATGATCAGAGATGAGACAGGGTCCAGGAAGTTGCAGATAGCTACACCGGCAGTGGACAAATATGAAGGTGAGATCCTTGCAGAAGAATATGATGTAGAAACCGTTGAGCTTGGTCCACTCACCACCGAGCAGGCATTGGATGAGGCAACTGATTCATTTGAAGCACTTAAAGATAAACTTAAAGAAGAAATGGAAAAGAATAGAAAACTTGAGAGAGAGGTTGGTGCTTGGAGGGGCTACTTTAGCCACCTCAGTCAGCCTTTGGGACGTCAGGATCCAGCAGTATCTCCTGTGCAAGCACTTCCCCTTGAATCAGTTGGCGAAGCAGAGAAAGTTAAGAGCTTGGTCCAGCTTATGAGCTCTTGGATTGACAAATCCCATACAGTTGCCGTTGAGTTTGCAACAAGAATGATGCAGACCATCCATCGAGCTATCCAGGTCCTTGAGATCATCCACAACCTAATGATAACAGTAGCCGCCTTTGCTCATACTAAAGATGTTATCATTCCTGTTCTTCAAGTAATCAGGCAAACACCAAGAAAGATTTTAGCACAAGAAAAGATAATGGATGGAGGAGCTCATAATTTACTCCAGTGGTCTACTTTACTCCAGATGAAGGAAGTTCTCTTCGAGGACACCAGCACCAAATGCAATCAAGTAGAGGAGGTCATCCATCCGATCCAGGACAAGGTGTTTGGGGTTTTATGTACTATTCTTGGCAGAAGGATCGAAGTTGAGGCAGATGTGGATCTTCAAGAATTAGAAGAAAGGGTCAAAGTCATCTTTTGCAAAGATGAGAATGTTATTACAGATGAACAAAGAGATCAAATGTTTGCTACTATGCTCCTGATTGAGAAAATCAAGGAACTCGAGCCTGAATGGGATGCAGCTCTTCTCAAGGCCTTTGATCAGATTATTCACTTGGAAGAACGAATGAGGAATCTTCCTGAGATTCCTATTGCTGAGATTGAGGGAATCGTGTCCAGATTCATTGCATATGCTAAAAAGGAACATTGGAAATGGAATAAGGTTCTAGAAGAGAGGTTGTTATAGATGACGTGGCACCTTAATTGTCATTGGTCTATGTTTCCTAGATTTTTGTGCCAAATTAAATATTTGGCTATGCATTTAATATTGTGCAATAAAAAGGGAACTTTTGTAATAAAACCCTAATTAGGGTTTAGGTGTCAGAATCTCAGCCGTTGATCTTCTTTTGATCTGGGCCGTTCATTGTAATTGAGGATGCTATATATACCCTCACTCATTTTCATTTTGTAAGGAGAAAATAGAAATAGTTAGAAGAAGATTAGAGCTTTTGGAGAGAAGAAAGTTATTTTGTAGCAAGATTGAGTTTGAAGAAGGAATTTCAAGCAATTGTTGTCTATTTTGGCTTTGAGATCAATAAAATATTGAAGTTATGGTGTTTTATTGCAATTCTTGTGGCTATCTTCATGGTTGTTTACTTTCTTGAATCATTCTCAGTCGAAGTAGTATTTAAGTTTGAAGGACTAAGTGTTGGGCTTGATTTTGGTGAGATTCACGTTCCAAACCACTAGCTTCTTACTGATTGTGGGAACGCCTTTTGTGGTCAACTGGAGAGACTTGAATTACTTAAACCTTCAATCGTCATTGAGCTTTGGATATGTGCCTTTGTGGTAGTGTCCATGATCCTTGATGAATTGAAAAATCATTTGTTACCTTAGAAGATCGCATCAATTTCAGTTGGGTTGTTATCTGATGGCAATATTGAAATTGGTAGAATCTTGCCAAGTCTAGCCTACATTGGGTCATTCTTAGGATTAGATTAGAATTTATCCCTTGCAAACCCTACCTTTTGATCTTTTTGAAGAACTTGTTAGTTTTAGGAAATCTTGTTCCTGCAGCTTGGAGGACGTAAGGCCCCTTGATGAAACAGCATTCACAACGACCACTGGTGCTTATCCACACGTAGAGATCCTACTTAAAAGAACATTGGAGTCACCCTGATTGATCCTTCTTTGCGACATCTTCAGCAATCAGAGGCTTTATTCAAGAGAGGATAAGGTACCCTTGGGTATTTTATTCTGTGTATGATTGTGTACAAAATACACGTCAACAGTAACCAGTCAAACCCTCCCATTAACATGAAACACTAAGTCCAAACAGTTGAACTATGCTGATTTGAAATTCAACAGGTATCTGCCAGACAAGTGGACAAGAAATTTTTTCTTTCATCATTGATGAACATTGCCTTTGAAATTGAATAAAGAGTCAGTATATACAAATTGAAGGATAAATATAACATAACTCATCCGAGAGAGTCTTAAGTGGTCCCTCGCAAATTCAAATTGACCAGTGTGAACCAATCTGTGAGTGCAAGAAATTAAAAGAGCCAAATACCAATGTTTGAGGACAAGCTATTGTAATTCTTGAGTGTGAAGTGCAATTTGGGCAGAGTTCTGGTTCCTTTAAAACTGAAATTGCCTGTAATTCCAAAATTGTAAGTTTATGGGGATTTCAAATTTGCAAAAGGGAATTGCTTTTCTGGTAGGGTAGAATTTATTATTGCTCTGGAAGGCATAATTGGGTTCTAGTTAGGATATCATGGTTCTTAATTTAAAAATTCGTTAATTTAACCCTAATAGTTGAATTATGAATAACTGCTGGTCATTATTATTAGTTGTGAATTAATATTCTTGGGTTTGTCTTAATCGTTTTTGTGTACCGTTGAAGCTATATTGTGCCCTTAATTTGAATACCTAACCTTGTGTATTGTATAACCCTAAAACCCTAAGTTCCTCAAAACATGACACTAAAGAGAGAATTGCTAGTCAAACAAGAGGAACTAGAAACCTTAATTATCTTAACTAAAAAGGCTAAGAGGGTTGTGGGAAAGGAAATAGAGAACCCCTGGAAATTCTCACAAGATATTAGGGGAAATGAAAGGGAAACATCACTATCAATAGCTGGTAGGGACTTGTTTTTCCATGGATATGCCAGGAGCAGCACAAAGGTTCCTGTGAGCAACATTTGGGAATATGACCTTGTGAAGATAATGGTTTTCAATTGCTTTGAAAATCCAGAAATCATCAAGTGTATGACAGAAAGGTATTATCTCCAATAAAGGGTTGTAAAAAATGAAGAGAGAAAGGAAACCTGAAGGTCTTGGATGATAGACTACTCAAGATCAGGTACAATGGCAACAGGACAATATAGGAATGTTGGGGTACATAAGGACATGTACCGTGAAGACAAGAGGCCATATGCTCAAAGGAGCATGGCCGATAGCTTGTCAGAGGCCTTCAAAGAAGACATGTTTAATGCGTACTTTTAGATCACCTCGTTTGCCTTCTTTCAGGTGTTTGTTAATGATAATGATAGGGTGTTGGATCAGCTTTTCCTCTGTGATTTGCTTCATGCCTACAATCTTGTTACTTTTGATTTTGGTATGTGTCCTCAAAGGTAGATAAAGAGATTACATGGTATAAGACTGCATGTGCTCCTAAATACTTCAGGCCTCACTACTCTGTTTGAGTCCATAGGTAGTCTGTCAATCTAGGAGCAAAGAAGGTAGGAGACAAACCCTTGCAATTGCGGTGGAAGCACATAGATAGGCATCTTAAGTTTTCTGAGTAGTATGGATTTGAGGACTTCATCACTCCTTTGTAAAAGATGTTTTGCTAATGAGGTTAAGTCTATTTGCCAAGAAATTAATTCAGCTGCACCAATTTATGGCATCTTCTAGTCCTGGCCACAATTGAACAGAGGCTTATGGTGCTAAAAATGCTTCTTTTGTGTGCCACTACATGTTTCTTTTAGACTTATCTCATTAGAACTCAAAAGATGGATTGGAACAGCTGATGAAGGTTTAGGAGGTAAATTTGAAGAGTCGAGGCTGCTTTCTATTGCTATGATGGGATTCCTACATGAGAGATGCCAACAGATTGTTTGGGAAAAGCATCAATTCTGCTGCCATTTGTCAGTTATTTTCATGGAACAGAGTTCAGTGTTGAAAGACAACTAACTACTAGCAACCTGGGAAGTGTCTCCTCCCCACAAGAAGCCTATGTGCGATTTAACTCAAGTTAATTTCAAGGGACGATTGCAATTGTTGTAGGTTGAGGAGGTTGAAGTGGAGTAATTATCTAAGGCTGTCTTGGACACTATTACAATGTGAAGTAGAAAACAATTGTGATTTTAACACATTGTAGGAGGAAGTTCTGAGATTGAGAAGGGAAAGCATGGATCTTAGGGTAGTCCTTCCAAAGAAAGTTGAGATGCTTTAAAGAATTGAACAAGGCCACATAACAACACTTCCTCTGCTTCATCCTCTTCCACTCAAGTTGTTCCTACTCCTGAGGCTGGTCCTTCCAGAGGCTCCATTGTGTCTGAAGATCTGCATGATCAAGTAAAAGAAATGTCATTTTATTAAGCATCTTCAAAGTGAAAAAACACTCCCAGCAAGAGTAAAACAAAATGATAGAAGCAAAAGAAGAGTCTCTTAGGAAGCACCTTAACAGTGGGATGGTGGGTTTTCTGAGACCATGGGCTAAAGAAGTTAAGGATTAGCAGAATTATTGTGGGAAGCATTGAGAAAAGCCAAGAAAATATGCATGCAACAGAGACGAGCTTAAGAACAAGTGGCAAGAATCAGAGACAAATGGTCCCAAGGTTTTGCAGCATTATTACCATCTTGAATAAGATCAGCTGGGAACCAGATGAAGTGCACCTGGAAAAGGGATACCTCTCAGGACAGCAGTTAAAGGATTCAGTAAAAGCATTTGAGACCAGCCGTAAGGCCATCAACAAAATTAACACACATCATCTTCCACATTGGGAATGTAATCAAAGACAAATTGGGTCTCTTGAAGGCCTAATATATAGGGTTTGCCTACCCCCTATAGTCACAATGGGACCCTGAAAAATAAAGCAGAATGGATGACTGAAATTATGTCCTGCAATCACATCTTTGGCAAGGGCATCAAGGAAAGTGAACTTCCCACATTCTCAGAAGTTAATGGAGCATTGAAAATTATCTTATCATTGAAGCTACAATCTGAGATGTTTGTAAAAGGACGTAATCCATTGCTGAAGCATCATGGGGAACTAAATAGTACCACATCAGATGTTGATTTGGAGAGGATATTGAGTGACTTCACCTAGGCAGGCCCAGGCACCAAAATTCTTTGATTCTTTTATTCTTCTATTTTGATTTTCCATTGTCCTAGGCAGTTATGTGCTCTTCTAGGCATGTTAAACTTCTATGTTGATCATGTACGTAATGTAAATATTTGTCTTGTGTAAGTGTACACTTGTGTGTACCCACAGTTGTGACATCTAAATGTGTAAACAAGTGCCTAACCATGCACCTTGGTATCTTTCTCGTTCAATGTATAAAGAAAAATGTCACTCACTCTTTGGATGGTGCTGTTTCCCTTTGCTATAAATAGGTGGTCTTTCCTTGTGCTCAGGATCTTTTTCCTTTGTTTTCACACTTGATGCCAAGGTATGTTGTGTCTTGTTACAAGTCATAGGATTTGGTAATTGCGGAAAATGCAGATTTGTGTAACCCAGTTGAGGCCACTCTGTCAGATGTAAGCCACTAAAGCTGGTGATTGTTGCAAACTCAAAGGGTTAATGTTATGTGTTAGATTCTGATCAATCAAATAATCTGAGGAGATGGACCATGGCAGGAAGGCTCCTAGAATACATTGCAAAAATCTTTTCACATTATTGCACTGTAACATTTGGATCACCTTTGGTCTATAAGAGTTTTGCTTTAATGTGATGCTTCTTTTCATTTGAATTTTAGCATGAACGTGAATGACAGCTAGACTGCAGTAGAGTTTTTTCTAGTTCGTAGAGATTTGAATGTTATGTATTGGAAATCAAACTTTAATGAGGTTTAAACTCTACAGTTTTACTTCTTCATGCCTTTGCTATCATTTTTCCCAATGGAGTGAGCCAGTGAGGCACTGATCCGGTTAACAAGAAATTGATCAATGTCTACATGAAAAGTTTCTTTCCAGCATATAAAGGGTTTTGTGATAACCAAGTTTCTAATCAATTCAAAGCCATCTAATTTAATTCTCAAGTTAATCTGAATTCATCTGTGGGAAGTCATAGTTTGGTAATCATTTCTCTGAATTTCATATAGGTTACCATTATGGATAGATTGATATTGTGTTTACACTTGTCTACTAGTGACAGTGAAATTGGGTATCTTTCCACTGATAGGGTCCAATCTATCTTAAGCAAAGTTGCCTAGACACAAATACGGATACAGCCATTTTTTATGACCCCTAATATGGATACAACTGGATACAACATTCATAAATAACACATACACTTATATTTAACACAATTTTCTTAGATATTAGTTGAGATTTTCATTACTTTCAAAGCAATATAGTGGTGTAGGAGCACCTAGGACTTAGGCAAATTAGCTTTCACAATTTTGGCTTGTACTGACCCTAGCCAATTCAGTAGTGAATAAGGACTCCAGGAGGGTCCAAGAGTTAGTATTTTGTGTCAATGTAGGCCTAGGTTGAGTTCATTCTTCTTAGGTTTGCATTGTTCACCGGCACTTGGAATAACATGGAAAACACTTGGTTATGTTGAAGACATCGTTTGGACACTTTGTCTTGGAGATTTGTTCATTGGTATATTCGTGTTTGCATATTTGCTGTTACCGACAAATAGGTCCAGAATAAGCACCAACAGGCTTATCTATTCCAGATCAGCACGACACGCTTTGGAGATGATTTATCATGTTGTAAATGCATTAAGCCGACATGTTGAATCGGATATTGCATCGGTTATTGATTTACTTGTAATTGTTTTATTGTAATATCTTTTAGAGCCGACCTACTAAAATTGGTCTTAGGTTATGGTATATATGTAAGATCTTATTTGTAAGATCGATATGCGATTGGAAAAAGGAGTTGTAAGATGGTATATGCGAGAATAAGCAGAGCTATACACGCAGACATGATTTGAAGGTGAAGCAAGGTTTTGTAAAGGCATATCAGAACTGAACCGGTACTAAATCCAGCATATGAAGATGCTATTTTGAATAGTACATCATTATTGGATTTAACCATCCAATTGTAGTCAGTGTGACTCCTATTTGTGTTTGAGCAGTGAGCTCTAGGCGCTTGGCCTTTCTGCATGTGCAGACCCCATTTGTATACACATACTATCTGCAGTAGTATCATCTGATTGTGGGTAAGGTTTCCCACTGTGGTTTTTCCCCTTACAGGGTTTCCACGTACAAATATTGGTGTTATGTGTTGTGGATGTTATTATCTTTCTGTTTCATGCATTAATCTTTACCGGTATTGCAATTAACTGATAAACTGTCTACCGGCATAAAGTTTGGTTTACCGGTATTAAGCATTAAGGTTGGTTAAGTTGTTTTTGGTTTGAATTTATTTGACAACTGATTCACCCCCCCCTCTCTGTTGTCTCTGGGACCTAACAAAATAGGTCTTAGGCAAGTTTTAAAAGTCATTTATGATGACTTGGAATAGGTCTTGTAGGTTGGAAAGACCAAAAGTGCAAATGTTGCAAAGTTGCAAAAAGTTGTCATGACAACTTTTGAAAGTTGTCATGACAACTTTTGAAAGTTGTCATGACAACTTTTGTCCTGAATTGGTTAGCGTTGGAGTTAGGGATTGTTTAACGCCCTAGGAGGACTCCACATGTGGGAAACCTATATATACCCTCTCTTGCACGTTTACCAAGGTTGGAGAAGTGTGTGATGTAAGTTCAACAACTGAAACTACTCATTTTCAGTCTTGTTGGCTGCGTTTTGGCTTGATTTTACTCTTTTTGCAATTGAATATGGATTGAATCCATTGATCCAGCAATGGATTGAGTTACTTCTGTGTGTTATTGAGTTGTTGGTTCAATTTAGAGTCTTGTAAATACTGTTCATTGGTGTTTTCTTGTTTAAGTTTGCAAACAGCCAGTTTTGGCTTGTAAATAGCAATTTTTTTGTAAATATGGTTGCCCCATGAGTTCCACACGTGCTGCCATCACGGCTTGTTGGGACATGATGGGCAACCCTCTGTATAGTGTACATATGCAGGTTCAAGTGTTGGAGAGGAGTTTAAATATGACTGTCACCTTATTCTAGGCGAGTCCAGGAGCAACCCGGCTAGAGGAGAAAAGGTGAAAATTAAGTGCTAAGTGTAGGGGTGTGTGCCAAATGACCATTTCAGAGTTTGGAGGGGTTCATGGAGTTGGGGCAGACTTGTCTATGCAGGGAGAAGCTTTGACAAAGCCTTTTGATACCAAAAACCCAATTTGTTCATTCACTGCTGGTTAAAGGCCTTGTAAACCCTTCAAAACCCTCATTTTGGGGTTCATACATTGTACGGTGAAACCAGGGGCCAAAACCACAAAAATCCTTTAGGGATTGGTGTATCTTTGAAGAAAATGCAAACTTATTTGGGGGTCCTTTGAATCGTTTACCTTCAAGCCCTAGAAAACCGGATTTGGAGGCCTAATTAGGGCTAATTCCTTGTAGCCCTTTTCTAGGCAAGATTTTGAAATTGGTAAGAAACCTAATGATTGCTAGCCATTAATGGACCCCAAATGCATACAAAACATGTTGGTAGACACCTCCACACCTCTGCAACATCTTACAATGATAGGAGGTCATTTTGACAACTTGAAGCCAAGAAGCCATGATTGAGCACCTGAGAAGCACTGAGAATTGGTAGGGTTCCTAACCAAAACACTTGAAGCAAACACCTTAGAAAGAATGAGAATCAAGCCCTAGTAGAGATTGAGAAGGACTTGAAGGTCTAGAGAGCAACTTGGCCTGGTGAGTTGGTGCAATTGAGCAACACCAGCTAGGTGAAGTGTTGAGCAACCTAGGTAAACCCCATCATATAGGCACATAATTGCTACACAAATAATTATAAGTTGATTTAACAATTTACAATACACAAAATATACAATCGAACCTATAATTAAATTAACAATAATGTCATTTAAATCTAAATTAAAATAAAATAAAGCTAAGTTTAAAAAGTTTAAACTTAAATATAAAGAACTAAATAAACAATATTAATCTAAACTAAAAATATAAAAATTCACTTGCACATTTAATTTTTTTAAATCTTAGGGGTTCTTTCCATGGTGTATTGGTTAAGTGGTGGTGGTGTTGTTGTGGCCACCAAGGTTCAAACCCTCACTAGGCCATTACAATCGCAAGCTTGTGCCTTTGCCAATCCAATGTGCTCGTGGGTTTGAGCCTTAGCTTTGATAAATGGAGATGAGGTCCCCCCGTTTGTGACCTCACCATAGCTTTGAGTTAAAATCGTTTCACGTGGGGCCAAAGGGTGTGTTGCACTAGCATCCGTAGTCACGTCAAAAAGTTTACTAGGTACTATTTAAAATAAAATAAAAATTAAATCTTAATTAAAAAATAAAAAATCGTAATAAAATATTTAAATTTTAATTAATTTTAATAAATTTTATTTATTAATAAATTTTAAAAGAACTAATTTTTATATATTTTTAAATCTCTAATGTTTAAGCAACATAATTTAAAATTATAATTTTTTTTTAAAATCTGTAAAAATTGAAGTGTTAAAGAAAGTACAATTGCACTAGAAGACCCCCAAAAAATGAGTTGTTGAAATAGAATTCTTTTTTTGGATGAATGAGATTTTCTTAAATCAAGTTTAGGAAGGTTTATGTCAGGCTTTTTAAAAAGCAAATCACTCGATATCCAATATGGCTGGAATGATAGTGTTTTTTGGGCATGCGTGGGTATAGTATCTGATGCATATTGAAGCCGTATTGTGCTCATATCTACATCGGATATGGCGGTATGGGTGCCTGGGGAGGGGTGTGGGCATATTTGGCTACTCTGATCTTAAGATGTGTGTTAAATTGAGTTAATCCAACTTTCATGAACTTTAGGGAAACACCCCATGCTTAGCAGAGCCTAAAATGTAGAAGAGGAGATGCTCTATTGTTTAGGACCTGAATCTTGTCATTCTCGACAAAAGATTATTTTAACTATGATGTACCCACGTCATGGGGCATCCTCTTGTCAAATCTATCTATTCAAGGCTAAGAGCTTAGAATACCAACATATTCAATGCGAATTTCCAACACATAGGTGGAAATATGCATAACATAAAGTCAGAAGTGTTAACGGATGATATCTTTAGCTATGGAATCAGGGATTCGAGCAGCATACCTATGGAAATTTTTTATTGTTGTATAATATGTACCAAATATAGCTTTAGACGTTCCATTGATGTCTGCAAAGATGATAAAAATTCAATCAGGCGACTGATATTAGGACTTCCAAAGTTGAGAATTGTATCTTATAGTTATAGATATTTGATATTCAACAAGCATACTTGGGGCCTCGGATTGTTGGCGATGAGGCGACGGTTAGGGTTGCAGCCAAGGGAGTTGAGAGGTTTTAGGCAAAGGAACGATGATTGGAATCAGAGAACAAATTTTTCTTCTGCATGGAAAAGACCCAATTGGGCTTGGGAGGATCAGGACAAAATTTTTGGTTTGGATGAAGTGAGGAGCAGAAATGGTTTTAGAAGGCCTCCACATATTTGGGGTCGAAGAAAACCAGCCAATACTTTCAAAGGATATGAAATCCTGTCAAAGGATCAAAATGGAAAATGGGAGAATGTCAAAACAAAGCAATGGTGTCCCAAAAAGATGCAGAAGTTTAATGGAAATCACAAGGTAAACCCTACTATCATTGATGAAAGAGTGGTTTCCTTTTTTGGATAGTCAAGCTTGGAATGAGTTTGTTTCCTTGTTAAAGGAAAGAGCTTTTTTCTTTAAATGGGGTGGTGATTGGCCTACCTTTAGTAGGGTTAGAAAATGGTGTGAAGAAAACTGGAATTTTAAAGTGGATTTAAAAACAATGCCAAATGGGTTCTTTCTGGCAATTGTTGAAAATGGTTCTGATAAGAAATGGGTCCTAAAGAATGGGCCTATCTTTATGGGAGGAAAAGGGATATATTTCCGGGATTGGGAGCCAAATTTTGATCCCCTCAATACAAACATGGAAGAGATTCCAACCTGAATCAGGCTGTATAACCTGCCAAGAGAGTATTGGAATGAAGACATCTTTAAACTGATTGGTAATAAACTAGGTTTTTACATCATTGTGGATGAAGCAATAGAAAAGAAAGATTTCAGCATGTATGCTCGAATATGCATAGTTGGAAACCACATGCATCCCTGCCAAAAGTTGTGGAGATCAAAAACAAATGTTGGTTGTTGGCGACAATAGATAGAAGTGGAGGAAATTTTGGAATACTGCAAAAGGTCTAAGAAAGAAGGGCAGACAATTGATCTTTGTATAGTGGGATCCAAAGGAAAATCATTAGAAGACAATTGATTGATAGATCAACTCTTAAAGATGTTAGAGGGCAATGAGGAGCAAGGTAAAAATAATGAAGAAGGTCAAGGATTCGAACTAGAACATGAAGATTGCTCTCAACATGCTGAAAATATACAAACAAGTAGAGATACCATATTGGGAAATAATTCGCAGGAGAGTATGGATGGAGGCCAAGGGAATCGTATGCTGAATATGGAGCATGTGATGTATGATTCCACAATTTAAACCAATGATGGTTTTGATGAGGGTCAAAGTATGAAGACTAATGATGGTATTTCTCAGAAGAAAGTACGAACTTTAGATGAGGTTCCTGATCTCCATATTAGTGGCAATGAAGAAATGATCTCGTTGGTGGGAGAGGCCATAGCAAAAGTAGAAAAAGTCATGGAAGTGATTGGAACGGGAGCTTTGAGTAAGGTCAGAAATAACTATGGACAAAAAGGACATTCCTGTCTAGAAAATAAAAGGCTGGGCTCAAATAGTTGCAAGGTAAACCTGATCGAATCAGACAAGGGAAGTGAGGAGTGGGAGTCTTCGGAAGAAGAGGAAGAATGGGGTTTGGTGGATGAGGAAGATATAGTGGAAAACATAACCATTGAACAAACAATGGCAAAGTCTAGTAAAATTAGGTTGGGAGAAAAAAGGTCGAGAGGGAGAAAATCAAACAGGGTTGTGCCTAGGGACAAAGCAAATTAACAGTAGGTAAGGGGACTCCCCTTCCTGAACAGCAATGAAACTTCTAAGTTGGAATGTCAGGGGATGTAACGCCCCTGACTAGAGGCTGCTGATCAAGAGAGGTCTTGATTATATGCAACTTGACCTAGTTTTGATCCAAGAATCGAAAATGGGAAGTTTGGAAGTTGAGAACTTACTCAGATGTTGGAGAAGTTGGAGAGGTTCCTTTGTGGAAGGGGTTGGAGCTGCTTGAGGGCTTGGTTTTTTATGGAACCCTGTCACCATGACTTTAGAAGAATGGCTTTTAGTCTTTTAGTCTAAATTATGATTTTTTTGTGATGAATGTTCATGGACCATCTCTGAATAGGAAAAAGATTGAGGTTTGGTGACAGATTTCAGAGGTGTTAAAAGATCTAAATGATGGTTTGGTTATCATGGTGGGGGGGGGGGGATTTAATGCTACCCTAGAACTGGTGGACAAATTAGGTGGGAGGTTGGAATTGGGTGGTTCCTGTTGTGACGTTTTCACACATCGCCCCATTGCAAATGGGGACCCATGTTTTTTTTGCTTTTTAGGGTTTGTTTTTTGGTCTTTTAGGGTTTTGTTAGTTAGCCTTTGCATTTTGAGTGTCGCCCAGGTGATCACATGGATAAGCAAGTCCGGCTTGAGTGATGTCTTGATCCTGAAATTTGGCTAAGTCTGGAATGTCCTGATCCTGAATTTGACTAAGTCTGGAAACTGAAAAACCTCAAAAAACTAGATTTTGCAATATAACTCCTGGAGGTCTGAAACCACTCTCAAACATCCTGAAAGTATATATGGAATATAACTTAAAGTATAAGAAAGAAGAAAGATAGAAGGAAATGTCACTTATACTTGTCCTGATAGAGAGTTATATTCTATTAAAATTGTCCTGATAGAGAGTTCGAAAAGTCAAATTTCGCTCCTGACCTTCACTGAGGATCCAGAGCGAAAAGCACTCCTGTCCCTCTCCAAGGGTCCAAGGCGAATCGCTCATGTCCCTCACCAAGGGTCCAGAGCGAAAAAGCTTAGTGGAGTCATTCCTGACCTCGTTTGGACAAATTGAGACATCAAAGGCATGATGGAGGACAAAATGAACGTGATAGAGCATCCAGACTTGATTAAGGAAGATGAAATGATGGAGTATTTGTCTAGATAGGTAAATTCGCTCCTGTCCCTCACCAAGGGACTAGAGCGATTTTATTCATATACACATTTTTAGACCTTGTTTGGACTCGAACTTTTATTCATGGCGTGTAAAGAGATGATATTTTCCTCAGTGAAGGAAATTTGAAGTGAAAAGTAAAAAGATTTGGCCCTGAGAGCAAAAATCGCTCCTGTCCCTCACTGAAGGACCGGAGCTTGAATTCCAATTTCGCATTATCCTTGCAAGATTTAAGTGGTTTCGCGATTTGAGGAGGTCAAGGGAAGTATGTTTTGCCCGTTGAATATAACTTAAGTACGCCACAATGAAGAAAATCGGCCTAAGTAACAAGTTCGCCCCTGTCCCTCTCCAAGGGACCAAGGCGACTGGCTAGGGCGCTCCTGTCCCTCTCCAAGGGACCAGAGCGATTTTCCCTCAAGACAAGATTCGGGCAAGAGAAAAACAAGTTTTACGTTTGAGGTGGGTGAAGGAAGACGCAATCGATCCGTTGAAGATAATTTTCAAAGCTAGCAAAGGACGAATTGGCTTGTAATTGCAAAAGTGCTCCCGTCCCTCACTGAAGGACCAGAGCTTGAATTTCAAATTTGCACTGTTCTTGCAGGATCAAGACAATTTTATGATTTGAAGAGACCAAGGAAAACATGATTTATCCATTGAATATAATTTGGAAGGCTAACAAAGGACGGATAAGCTTGGATTTGCAAAATAGCTCCTGTCCCTCACCAAGGGACCAGGGCGAAAATGCTTCAAAGTGCACTCATTTCAAAGATCGAATAAATTGAACTCGAAATTCTAAGTAAAAATGCCATCTTGGATGTCAAAAATGAGGTCTTGGACGTAAAAAACAAGAAGTGTGAGGTCTAGAATGAGATCGCTCTTGTCCCTCACCAAGGGACCAGAGCGATCTTGTTAATAGCCATTATTTTTCATGATTGGGCGCCAAATATCCTTCAAATTACATTAAATGCTAGATTCGCTAAAAAAAACTTGAAATATTTAATTAAGATGGCATTTAACAATAACGCATGGGCATTCAATAATTAATTTAGGCCTTTAAAAAATCGAAGTTTTTAATTACAAAGGCATTTAATTAATTATTATTAAATTAAATTTAAGAAAGGGAGCGCTTGGGGTATTATTTAATGTTTTTATCAAGTCGGCCTCTTCTTTTATTAATTTTTATTTATCTTTTGGCCTATTTTTCCAAGTCGGCCCATGGAAATAAAATGGTGAGCGCTCTATATATTTGAGGCATGTTTTTCATTATTCAAATCATTCACTCATCATTTCAAGTGCGATTTGGAAGAGCAATTTGAGGAGCGAATTTCTACCAGGAGTGGGGACTAAGAAGGGCGAAATTCATCTTGAAGGCTATTGGAGAGGCGTATTTCTTGCTAGATTGGAGGATAAATTCCAGATGTTTTGAAGGTATTTGAAGGCGAATTTCCAGATCTTGAAGAAGCTAGTGGAAGATGGAGTTCTTTTCCAAGCTAAAGGGGGCGCATTTTGCTAAAGGGAGTCTTGATCTACATTTTGCCTAGCGAATTCTCCTATTTTTGCATCATTTTTTAGAATTAATTCCCAAGTGGAGGTATGGCGTAATCACCTTGGCACCATTTTTGAAGATTTAAATTTTGCTTTGAAAATCCTAAATTAGGAAATGATAACTCAAGATTTATCATGAAATTTCCTAATTAAAATCTTGAATCTTCCTTTTAAAGTTTAATTTTTAGATTTCAAGATATATTACTAATTTTGAAATGTTGTGTAGGTATCAAGATGGCGACTCCAAGCTCGAAAGATCTGCAAGTCGGAAGACTCTCCTCAAGGAAAATCAAGCCAGATCAAGGACGATCAAGCAAGGACAAGGGCGACCTCCTCCAGCCTAGCATCGACAAGGACGGCCTTCTTTGGACTAACGTCATCAAGGGCAACCTTCTTCGATCCAGCATCATCAAGATAAGGGCAACCTCTTCCAATCCAGTATTCCAAGGCGAGGTACATCAATCATCCTGCACATCAAGGACACAAGAAGTTAGAACAAGGGTTCGTTGAAGAAGCAGATAATACCAGATGAATTAATTAAAGATAGCTTCTCAACAACATCAAGTTGAATATCTACCAAGTTACAAGTGTCAGATGAGGTGGCATCCCAGTCATCACTTCTCCAGTCAGTGTGGTCCACCTCAGCATGTCCAGATTCAATGTACCTAAATCATGGAAGGTGGCACAAACTTCAATGTACCTACCCCGGCTATTCATTGGTGGAATTTTCCAGAGAGGACATGTGTCCAAGCAATACAATTTTATCATTGGTCAAGCATTAAATGTTATGTAATGGTTGTAACAAACCCTAATTAGGGTTTTTATTATTGAATCCTGGCCATTGATCTCAAATTGATCTTAGCCATCGAATTGTATTGTGGGCACTATATAAGCCCTGGCATTTCATTTTGTAAAGGCAGTTAGAAATAAGATAGAAATAGTTGGAAGGAGTTAGCAAATAGAGAGTAGTTAGCTAGTTGATAGAATAGTAATTAGAGTAGAGTAGAGAGAGAAGGCAAAGATTGTTGCCAAGATGTTGTTGTAAAAGACTCGTAACTTCATTGAAGAAATGGTGAAATTTATGGGTCGATTCGACAATTTGCATGGTCTTTATACTTCTCATATTTGATTTCATGTTATTAGATGAGTGGAAGAAATATGCTTGATTGATGGTGAAATTCGCATATCCATACTACTAGCAGTTTGTTGATTGCAGACTTGCCTTGCGTAGTCAACTGGAATCATTCAGCTTAAGCTTAACTTCAATTGTCGCTTCTTCATTGATATGCATCAACCTGATGGTGTCTATGCCTGCAGTGATGATTTGAACATCATAAAGTTTTCCTTCGAAGATCGCACTAGCCTTGTGGAGATGGTCCTGCGATGTCAAAACAAGACCTAGTTAGAATTTCATCAAAGATCAATCATTGCTCCTACATTCCTTAGTATTAGGATTAGATCCTTTCCTTGCCCTCATCTTTTTTCCTTTTTGTTTCATGTCAAAGCTAGTAAAATCCTGTGTCCAGCAATATTCAAAGCAAATCAGAAGTTCAGGCATCAAATGTAAGTCCCCTTGTGATTCCAACAAATCACATCATACCACAAAGAGCTTATCCACACGTAGAGACCCTACATAAAAGAACATTGGAGTCACCCTGATTGATCCTTTTTGCGACATCTTCAGCAATCAGAGACTTTATTCAAGAGAGGATAAGGTACCCTTGGGTATTTTATTCTGTGTATGATTGTGTACAAAATACACGTCAACAGTTCCCAAAGTGCCTTCCAGAATTTTGTGAACAGTAATGGTTTGTGGGAAATTAAAACAAATAGAGGTGCTTTCACATGGTCCAACAGGAGGTGGAGTGCGGGGCACATTGTGGAGAAATTGGATAGGTTTTTTGCGGGTGGAAGTTGGGCATCCAAACCCCTCAATCCTTGATGGTATCAATTCATTTTCCGGTGGAACTAATAATTCAGTTAGATGGAAAATCCCGGTTCGGTGCCTTTTCAAGTTCGAGAAAATGTGGCGGAGAGATAACAAGGTCAGAGAGCTGATAGTACAGTGGTGGAATGAAGCTCCCATAGTCACTGGTAAGAAGGCCTTTATCTTTTTCAAAAGACTTCAATGCATTAAAGGTAAGCTTAAAGAATGGAACCGAATCAGCTTTGGCAATATTTTTGAGGAAAAGATGCTTATTGAGGAAGACCTTTCTAGTGTGCAAGATAGTATCATGGCTTTAGGGATGTCTGAGGAGACATTTTGGAGAGAAAAGGATCTGAAATCAAAGTATAATGAGGTTCTGGTCCGTGAAGAAGTTTATTAGAGGCAAAAGTCTAGGGAATATTGGTTGAAGAAGGGTGATCGTAATACAAATTTTTTCCATAATTTAGTAAAGGCTAAGAGATCATGGAATAGAATTACAGAAATAAGAGACAAGAATGATAGTGTGCTCACAACTCAGGATGAAATCAAAAAGTAGTGGAATATTTCAAAGAACTTTTGTCAGGGCAAGGGGACAATAATGAAAATCATAGAATTGAACTCTTACAGCACATCCCCAATTTAATATCGGATAGAAAAAATGTACTCTTGTGTAAACCGATATCTCTAGAGGAGGTCAAAAAGGCGGTTTTTTCAATTGTGGGAGACAAGACTCCGGGGCTGGATGGTTTCCCAACTTTCTTTTTTCAATATTTTTGGGAATTGGTGGGGCACAAGTTGGGAGAAGTGGTTGAAGAGTCTAGGGCGGAATCTGTGGTGCTTAAAGAGTTAAATTGCACCTTAGTGGCTTTGATTCCAAAAATGGAAAATTTGAAATCATTTGGTGATTTCCGTACCATTTCACTCTGTAACGTGGTGTACAAAATCATTGCAAAAGTAATGGTACAAAGATTGAAGCCGATTTTACCATTTCTGATTTTTGAAGAGCAAAGCGACTTTGTCCCAAACCGCTCAATTGTTGAAGGCATAATTATTGCCGATGAGGCAATTGACACAATTAGAAAGTCAAAAGTGGAGCGAATGCTTGTCAAACTAGACATAAAAAAAGCTTATGACATGGTAGACAAACAGTTTCTCTTGCAGATCATGGAGAAATTTGGTTTTTGCTCCAATGGTTTTCAATCTTGGTAAATGGTAGTCCGTAGGGCTTTTTTCAAACCTCTAGGGGTCTCAGGCAAGGCGACCCTTTGTCACCTTACCTCTTTATCATTTTGGCTGAAAATTTGGGAAGATTAATTCAGAAATTGAGAATGGAAGAAAAGTGGAAAGGTGTGAAAATTGTTACGGGTTTGGAGGCTACTACTCATCAGCAATTTGCTGATGATACAATCTTATTTGGGGAATCTTCTTTTAAGGGAAGCTAGATGCATAAAGAAGGCCCTAAACAGTTATTGTGATGCGTCGGGGCAGCAGGTAAATTGGCTAAAGTTTGAAGTCTTATTTTTTAATACGCCTTTAGCAAAACAAAGGGAGATTGTTAGAATCTTGAACATTAAGCTGGGTTCTCTTCCTAGACGTTTTCCTTGAACCCCCCTCTTTGCGGGTGCATGTAGAGATAAAGTTTGGAAAAAACTTGTAGATTGCTATGTGGGAAAACTTGAGGGTTGGAAGAGTAAATGGCTTACATCTGTTGGCCGTCTCCTAATGCTTAAAACTGTGGTTTCTGCTATACCAATTTTCTCAATGATGTGTCTAAAGATCCTTGAGAAAATCATTCATAAAATTAATCAACGAATGAGAAAGTTTTTCTGGAATGGGAAGAATGAGCAAGACAAAATTCCATTGTTGGCATGGGACAAAGTTTGTAAACCAAAAACGGTTGGGGGTGTGGGTTTGAGAAATTGGAGTCTACTTAATGAGGCGATGGGTGCTAAATTAATTTGGAGAATGTATGTAAACCTAATCAGAAATGGGCTAAGATATTGGCGGCTAAATATTTGGACTCTCGAGATAGTGAGCGCATTTTCTCTATTCAGAATCCACTGAGGGGCTCGACAATATAGAATTTCATGATGTCTTGTAGAAGTCTAATTACAAATCACATAACTTGGCAAATTGGGAAAGGAGATAAAGCTGATTTTTGGAAGGACTCATGGGAAGGCTTCCCCATTATGGGTGGCTTGGAAGAGGTAAAACGTGTCACAGAGGAGAGATGGGGAAACAAAGTACAAAATTATGTGGAAAGGACAAGTGAGAATGGGATTGATGTATGGAAATGGAAAGATTTGCAAGATCTTCATTTACCTCAGCGACACAAGTGGAGCTTTACAAAAATACATTACTGTCCAAAATGCCCCTCCTTTTGAATGTAGAGGATGAAATAAGTGGCGTGGCACGAAAACAAGGCAATATTCAGTCAAAGTGGGATACAGGATTTTGGAAAGGGAGATGGCGGATGCCTCATGGCCTTACAATTTATGCTGGAAAGACTGCTGCCTGCCAAAAGCAGGCACCTTTTCTTGGCTTGCTTTGAAAGAGAAAATTCTTATAGGAGATTGACTTTGTCGGCTGGGGTTTCATGACCCTTTTTGGTGCTGTTTGTGTAAACAAGATGTAGAAAATGTAAATCATTTATTACTCAACTGTGATTTTGCTCAGTTTTGCAGGAAGTTTTTAGTGCAGAAACTAAACTAGGCATTACCTTTCCCTTCAAAATTAATTGAGCTTTTTCAAAGTTGGAAAGGGGAAATCCCCAAATCAGTGTATTTAGACATTTGGTTTATTGCTCCAATTGTGATTTGGGAGATTTGGAAATAAAGGAATAGACGCATCTTCCAAGCGAAAGAGGAGTCTTGTGAGATTGTGGAGTAGGATTGAGCATGCGATTTCAGAAGTAGTGAATGTGACAATAGCAAATCACCATTATCAGAAGTTTCCTTTCAATATGGAGGACAACTTGTTACAATCTAGATGACCACTTTTGAAATTCAGGCCTGTTAATGGGCTTGGTAGGGTAAATCCTAGTTGTGCCAATCAACAGAGTGCAGGGTGGAGTAAACCAAAGGCAGGGTAGATAAAGATAAACTTTGATGGGGCGTCTAGAGGTAATTCGGGGATCTCTGAAGCAGGATGTATTACAAGAAATGAGAATTGGCGAATTATGGCCAAAGGAGCACAACGGTTACTGGAAGGAACCAAAAACAAAGCTGAGGCGCAAGCTGTGCTTTTGGCAATCACATTGGCAGAGAAACTTTCGGTCACAAAATTACATTTCGAGGGTGACTTGAAAATTGTAACGGATGCAATCGCTAAAGGGGCTTCACATTGTTGGAGAATACATAAAATTATTCAAATTATTGGGGAAAAAATAAATAATTTGCAAGATTTCAAAATCTCGCATATTTGGCGAGAAGGAAATTTGGAGGCAAATGCTATATCTAACGTGGGGTGTGAGTTGGAAAACCGGATGGTGAAGTGGTGGGAGGATGGCGTGGACCACGCGGAAGGAGATTTTTAAAATTTTGTAGAATCTTTTTAAATATTTGTTTTTGATTGCAATGGCATGTTTCTTTTGCCCCTTGGGACAATGCATGGCTGGCCTCCTTGTGTGAGTTTATTGCGCCCAGCGATAGTACGCCGCCATTTTCTGTGTACCTACCTGCGTGGAGGGTTTTGATGGAATGAGACGGGGGTGGCACGTATGAGACTTCTATTAATTTTACGGGGACTGAGATAGACATCCTCGAAATGAGGATGCATTATAGCAATTGTGTCAGAACTCTCAGTCGTGGCCATTTTAGCAGATGCAAGGGTGGCATTCACCTCAAAAAATTTGAGAAGAGCTTTCTGGAAGGTGACAAAGGGCAGAAGCTACACCAGACTGACAACACCCATGGAAGTGAATTTCTCGCTTCATTCGATCAAACAGTAGCTGGCCTTCTTTGGGAAGGTGTTGGAGAAGAGGTTGGGAGGTGTTTTTAAGTTTGATGATGACCTCTTTTTGCAGATTATTGAAATGTTGCTGGGGGAAGAATACCTGCTCTCAGAATTCAGGTACTGCACCAACATTGACATCATTTCCATGGTGGTGGTATGCGGTTTATGGTTTGGGACGAAGGAGGAAGTTGTGTGGGTGGCGAAGGCATGTGTGCCTGATCACTCTTTGTGCAGACTCATGTCTTTAATGGCTCGGCCAGTGGTGGGTCATGGACTTCGGCAGCCCTTTGGTGAAGGGATTATGCCTGTTCATGATGGTGATGCTGATTTTCGACCCTTTCTGTTGTGGAGGGATGGTGCGAATCAAGAGGCACGAACTGAAGAAGCCTGACTTGGCTGGGAGAACCTGAAGGATTACATTGGGGACAAGGAAGTGGAGCTGCGCAAGGCCAGGGAATCCAAGCAAGAAGCGGCCAAGAGGACGAATTTTGAACCAGAAGATTACTGGATCAATGGGCAGGGCAAGAAAAAAAGGAAGTTGTGAATTTTTTTTTCCAAGCTTTATTGTCTGAGTTTTTGTAAATTTTTTTTATAGTATCTCTGCAAGGGGTGTGTACATGTCATATATCACAGGAATTTTTGTCTGTGATAGTCTCTGGGTAGCTGGGTGTTGTGACCATTTCACACATCGCCCCATTAAAATGGGGACCCCCTCTTTTTTGTTCTTGTTTTGCCTGTTCTTCTCTCTGCTTTAGGGTTTTGAATTAAATGAGTGAGTCGTCTGGATTAGGGTTAAGCCTTAGGGTTTCCTTTGATATTTTCAAACCGAAGTCCAGTCCAATTTTGGCAGATTATTAAGCATCCTCGCATTGATTACAATTTTGAAATAAGATGGGCCTACCAGGAGGTCAAGTTTGTCTCAGGATGGGTCCAGTTAAGATTTTGAAGGCACATTCAAGTTATGATTAAATGTTAGCATTTCAATGATTGAATTATGCAATTTTGTCTGGGTGAATTTTGACCAAATTTTTGAAGGTTTACTAACTTGCCCCTGGCCTTGGAGATGACCTAATTTTGCCTTGTCAAGTGATTCGAAGACCTAATTTTTGATATTTTGGCCTGCAGAGGTGAAATCGCTCCTGTCCCTCTCCTAGGGACCAGGGCGAAAATGATATTTAGTGCATATTGGTTATTGACTTGTTTAAATTGTTTTGTGCAGGGCCTCCAGGAGGACAAATTGGACGTAAGTTGAAGATTTTGAAGATTTTAAAGACCCAAAATGACAAGTTTTTTTAAGTTTAAGACCAAATCGCTCCTGTCCTTCACTGAAGGACCAGGGCGAAATGGCTTTCTTAGGTCTTTTTGGGCCTTGGTTGATCGAAATGGAGCATCAAGGACGTAATGAAAGATGAAGTGAACGTAATTGAATATCCAGACTTCGTTGTTGGCAATGAAAGATTGAAGATTTGACCCTAAGGAACAAAATCGCTCCTGTCCCTCACTGAAGAACCGGAGCTTGTTTTTCAAAGTTACACTGTCCTTGCAGGACCAAGACAATTTTTTGATTGGAAGAGATCAAGGAGGGCATGTTTTGTCCATTGAATATAATTTGAGCGACCAACTAACAAGGAAATATGCTAAAGTGACAAAAATCGCTCCTGTCCCTCACTGAAGGACCGGAGCTTGAATTCCAAGTTTGCCCAATCCTTGCAAAATTTAAATGATTTCGCGATTTGAGAAGGACAAGGAAAGTATACTTTGTTCATTGAATATAACTTGAGCCGTCTACAAAGTTGAAAATCAACCCAAGTTGCAATAGGCGTTCCTGTCCTTGACCAAGGGACCAAGGCGAATTTCAAAGGTAGCTCCTGTCCCTCTCCTAGGGACCAGAGCGATTTTCTCAAGAGACAAGTTTTTGGCCAAGGTAAAGCGAATTTCAAGCTTGAGATGAAGGAAAGAGGGCACAATCAACCCGTTGAAGATAATTTTGAAGGTTGCAAAACGCAAAGTGAGCCCATAATGGCCAAGGCGCTCCTGTCCCTCTCCAAGGGACCAGAGCGATCTCCTCATAAGGCAAATTTCCCTCAAAGTTAAAACAAATTTCATATTGGAGATGAGTGAAGGAAAGCATAATGAATCCTTTGAAGATAATTTTGAAAGTTGGCGAAACACAAGTGAGCTTATAAATGCAAGATCGCTCCTGTCCCTCTCCAAGGGACCAGGGCGAAATATAGATTGTCCAGCCTCCCTCTCCAAATTTGGACAAGTCCGAGCCTAGACACATGATGGCAATGATATTTGGAATGCCTCAAAGAAAACCGAAGTTGCAAGGACCACAAGCATTCGATGAAATTGGCTAGGGCGCTCCTGTCCCTCTCCCAGGGACCAGAGCGAAATCTTCAAATTTGCTTGATTGCCTAACATTTTGAAGTGCTACTGTCGTTTACAAGACTCGAGATGGGATAAGGGACAATGTTTTACGCCTTGAAGAGAATTTGATGTTGATATGATTAAGGATTTGTGCCATGGACTAAAATTCGCTCCTGTCCTTCACTGGAGGACCAGGGCGAAAATCCTTAGAAGGGCTCGTTTTGTCTTGAGAAGGCGAATTAAACATGCATTAAACGAACAATAGAGATCATTGATTGCCTCACATCATAAATTGACAATTTGGAAAACGAGGATCAAGGACAAAAAGATGAAATCGCTCCTGTCCCTCACCAAGGGACCAGGGCGAAAATGGTCCTAAAGAGCATTCATTCAAAAATTGAATAGATCAAACTCAAAGTCACGAATGAAAACCCCATTTTGGACGTAAAGAAAGAAATTTCGAACGTAAAAGGCAAGAAGTATGAGGTCTAGAATAAAATCGCTCTTGTCCTTCAGTCAAGGACCAGGGCGAAATTGCTTTAAAACAAGTTCCTTCCAAAGATGAAATAAATTAAACCCCAAATGCCAAGCAAGAATGCTATTTTGGACATCCAAGATGAGACTTGGAACGTGAGAAGCGAGAGATACAAGACCAAAATGAAGGGGGCGCTCCTGTCCCTCTCCAAGGGACCAGAGCGATCTTGTTAATATCTATTGTTTTCATGCTTAGGCGCCAATATCATTCAAATTGCATTAAATGCCAAGTTCGATAAAACCTTGAAACATTTTGAAATTAAATTGACATTTAATAAGTGCGCATGGTATTTATTAATTAATTTTAGCCTTTTAAAAAATCGAAATTTAATTGCAAAGGCATTTAATTAATTAATTAAATTATTAAATGAAAGGAGTGCGCTTGGGGTTTTATTTTAAATATTTTATAAAGGTCGGCCTCCTTTTTATTTAATTTTGTTTATTATTTGTTTCATTTCCACCAAGTCGGCCTATGGGAGAGTACAATGGTGAGCGCCTATATAAGAAGGGTATTGTGAAACATTTTAATCCATCATTCAATCATTGTCTACATGCGATTTGGAGAGGCAAAAGAAGGAGCGAAATCTCATCCAAGGAGAAGTGCGAGTTTTGATCCAAGGAGGAGTGCGAATTTTGTTGGAGGTGGAGCGAATTGTTCCTCAAGGCGTTGAAGACCCACAAGGTGGTGAAGTTGATGAAGGAAGCGCCTTTGCTAGAGGACTTCGATATTCATTTTGCCTAGCAAATCTCTTATTTTTTGCATCTTTTTTAGAGCTAATTCTCCAAGAAAGGTATGGCAAGGTCTTCCTAGCCTAATTTTGAAATTTTGAAATTTTGAATTTCCAATTGCATAATCGTCATATTTAGGAAATGATAATTCAAAGATTTATCATGAAGTTTCCTAAATTTAAAGCTTAAACTTAATCTATGTTTTTACGTTCCAAGGTATATTGCTCATTATGAAATGTTGTGTAGGTGTCAAGATGGCGACCCCAAAGCCAGGAGCATCCACCAGCCGTCCAGCCCTCATGAAGGAAGATCAAAGGAATGAAGAAATGGAGACCAAGATCGTGTCAAAATGGAGCAACATTGGAGATACCAACTTGGGAAACTTCAGTGTGAAGAAGTTTCGAGAGGTCCCTTACATTGGAAAGCCATCACCTGTCGCAAGGAGAATAATTGAGAGTGGCATTATCAAGGCGGTCGGCTTCCCTCCAGCAGTCCAGTGCCATGAGCTGATGATCGAGTGTGCTCGCCATTATGACCCACAGTCAAGATCGATCGTGTCCAAGGAAGGAAACACTTTGGCTTATCTTTCAGATGAGGCTATCAGTGAAGCTCTCCATCTACTAGAACATAAAGACATGATTTACAAAAGCTTGGAAGGAGCTAGATCCATGTACGAAGATGATCCAGACACTTGCTTGAGCATCATCAACAAGAATTGGTTACTCAAAAGTCGTCCTCGCCTGAGCAAGATTCCCAACACACCACATAGGATCGACTTCCAGGAGGAGTACAGAGATTTGATAACCTTACTCAATCGAGTTACAGGGGCTCCTCAAGCCTTCTATTTTGAGAAGTGGATGTTTTTCTTCATCCAAGTGATAGTTCAAGGAAAAGGAACAATTCATTGGGCTAGAATCATTAGCCATTGCTTGGACGTACAGTTGAGAAGACTGAAGGCTACTAAATCCTTCCACATGAGCTCATACATCATATATGCCTTGATCAGGAGTTTTGAATATGCAGGACTACCTCACAGAGGGGCGATTGGAAGAGGACCTGGAGAAGTCAGAGTTTGTGACTCTTATGTTCATTTGCATCATCCACCTGGGAGTAATTACAAGTTAGTCAATGATACCTTCACAATGAACATCACCAGGACACTGCAAGGCGGGATTCATAATCGGCTATCTCAGGAGGCACAAGAACTTGTAAAGAGGTATGGTGCTTGGTTTATCCAATTCCAGAAGTTTACATATATTAGGGTTCATGGGTGTCCTTCACCTCCATATATGTTGCCAAGATATCCGACAGACAGGATAGTACTACTTGAGGTGACTAGACAACTGGCAGCTTATGCGAAGGCATTCAGACACAGGCATGGAAATGGGATTCCTGTACCTATCATACTAGGAAATTCAGTTGAGGTATGTCCTAATGTTCCGGCTTTAGATGATGCAGAAAGGGAGTTGGCCTTATATTCATTTTCATTCTTTTCATTGAGAGAGAATTTTGATCCTTATGGACATATAGAGGAGACAGTTGGTAGAAAATACAAGCATGAATGTCAGGTAGAAGACTTTTGGATGAATCTCTCAGATGATTTGGAAGTGAAAAGAAAGATGCATTCCAGATTGCCTTTGGATTTCATCAGGAAATGCAAAGTTTACAGAGTGGCCGATCAGGCTCAGGACAGTGGCAGGCACCTCCAGTCATCCTATGATAGAGAAGACAAGGCAGTAAAGATAGATTGGAATGAACCTGAGGTTGTGGACTTGAAAACTTTGATGGCTCCAGTTTTGTCCTGTACTCGCAGATGGGTTGATGTGCAACATCAAAAGTTGAGAGAGCAAAACATACCTATGACTTTTACTTTGGAGGAAAGGTCGGCAGAAGGAGCAAGCGTAAGTGAGGGCCATCCTCATCCTAGAAGCACAAGCGAAGGCAATCCTCACCCCAGAAGCATAAGTGAAGGCAATCCTCATCATAGAGGTGCGAAGAGGAAGGAAAGACCTGAGAAAAGAGAATCTTCCAAGAAGAAGCAAGAGGCCAATCGAGATCGCTCATCCGGCACATCTTCTCGACAAGAGAAGAGGACACTTGAAGTTGAGGAATCTATGGAGTCAATGGTTCAGAATGATAAACATGAAGAAGGACAGGCATCTCAACGTTCATCAAGTCAATCTCCCCAGGTCAATGAACTACATGAGGACAAGGATGATGATGAAGCAACATCTCCTCTTCGGAAAGAAGAGCCACTACCTAAAGAAATACAAGTTAGAGAGACAAGGTCCGCCATTCCAGATTGGTTGAAGGAGAGATTAACAAGGGTAATTGTGATCGAAGACGAAGATAATGTGATCGATTTAGATAGCCTTGTTGGAGATTCTCAGGGAATAACAGAAAAGAGGAAGGCCACCAAAATGTCCAAGATGATCAGAGATGAGACAGGGTCCAGGAAGTTGCAGATAGCTACACCGGCAGTGGACAAGTACGAGGGTGAGATCCTTGTAGAAGAATATGATGTAGAAACCGTTGAGCTTGGTCCACTCACCACCGAGCAGGCATTGGATGAGGCAACTGATTCATTTGAGGCGCTTAAAGATAAACTTAAAGAAGCAATGGAAAAGAATAGAAAACTTGAGAGAGAAGTTGGTGCTTGGAGAGGCTACTTTAGCCACCTCAGTCAGCCTTTGGGACGTCAGGATCCAGCAGTATTTCCTGTGCAAGCACTTCCCCTTGAATCAGTTGGTGAAGCAGAGAAAGTTAAGAGCTTGGTCCAGCTTATGAGCTCTTGGATTGACAAATCCCATACAGTTGCCGTTGAGTTTGCAACAAGAATGATGCAGACCATTCATCAAGCTATCCAGGTCCTTGAGATCATCCACAACCTAATGATAACAGTAGCCGCCTTTGCTCATACTAAAGATGTTGTCATTCCTGTTCTTCAAGTAATCAGGCAAACACCAAGAAAGATCTTAGCACAAGAAAAAAATAATGGATGGAGGAGCTCATAATTTACTCCAGTAGTCTACTTTACTCCAGATGAAGGAAGTTCTCTTCGAGGACACCAGCACCAAATGCAATCAAGTAGAGGAGGTCATCCATCCAATTCAGGACAAGGTGTTTGGGGTTTTATGTACTATTCTTGGCAGAAGGATCGAAGTTGAGACAGATGTGGATCTTCAAGAATTGGAAGAAAGGGTCAAAGTCATCTTTTGCAAGGATGAGAATGTGATTACAGATGAGCAAAGAGATCAAATGTTTGCTACTATGCTCCTGATTGAGAAAATTAAGGAACTCGAACCTGAATGGGACGCAGCTCTTCTCAAGGCCTTTGATCAGATTATTCACTTGGAGGAACGAATGAGGAATCTTCCTGAGATTCCTATTGCTGAGATCGAGGGAATCGTGTCCAGATTCATTGCATATGCTAAAAAGGAGCATTGGAAAGGGAATAAGGTTCTAGAAGAGAGGTTGTTATAGATGACATGGCACCTTAATTATCATTGGTCTATGTTTCCTAGATTTTTGTGCCAAATTAAATATTTGGCTATGCATTTAATGTTGTGCAATAAAAAGGGAACTTTTGTAATAAAACCCTAATTAGGGTTTAGGTGTCAAAATCTCAGCCGTTGATCTTCTTTTGATCTGGGCCGTTCATTGTAATTGAGGATGCTATATATACCCTCACTCATTTTCATTTTGTCATTAGATATTAGAGATTAGGAGATTAGAAAATAAGAGATAGTTAGAAGTTTAGAGTTTTGGAGAGAAGAAAGTTATTTTGTAGAAAGATTGAGCATTGAAGAAGGAATGTCAAGCAATTGTTGTCTATTTTGGCTTTGAGATCAATAAAATATTGAAGTTATGGTGTTTTATTGCAATTCTTGTGGCTATCTTCATGGTTGTTTACTTTCTTGAATCATTCTCAGTCGAAGTAGCATTTAAGTTTGAAGGACTAAGTGTTGGGCTTAATTTTGGTGAGATTCACGTTCCAAACCACTAGCTTCTTACTGATTGTAGGAACGCCTTGCGTGGTCAACTGGAGATACTTGAATTGCTTAAACCTTCAATCGTCATTGAGCTTTGGATATGTGCCTTTGTGGTAGTGTCCATGATCCTTGATGAATTGAAAAATCATTTGTTACCTTAGAAGATCGCATCAATTTCAGTTGAGTTGTTATTTCATGGCAATATTGAAATTGGTAGAATCTTCCCAAGTCCAGCCTACATTAGGTCATTCATAGGATTAGATTAGAATTTATCCCTTGCAAACTCTACCTTTTGATCTTTTTGAAGAACTTGTTAGTTTTAAGAAATTTCTGTTCCTGCAAATCGGAGGACGTAAGGCCCCTTGATGAAACAGCATTCACAACGACCACTGGTGCTTATCCACACGTAGAGACCCTACATAAAAGAACATTGGAGTCACCCTGATTGATCCTTTTTTGCGACATCTTCAGCAATCAGAGGCTTTCTTCAAGAGAGGATAAGGTACCCTTGGGTATTTTATTCTGTGTATGATTGTGTACAAAATACACGTCAACACTGGGGTAGTCGGTTTATATGTTTTTATCTGCAACTAGTGCTGGGGTTAATCACCTTTCGGTTTATTTAGTCTTTAATTAGCATGTTTATGTATTTGGGTTTAATTCCCGTGCTGGTGGTAGGGATTATATAGTATGGACTCTCAGGGGTTTTCTCCCCATTTTGGATATTGACACATGTATTATCTTTTGAATTATTAATACAAGTATAAACTTTACTGATCGAAAAAAAAAACAAGCATACTTGAGGTAAATTTCTATTGTGATATTATAGTATGTAGTTGTAGCATATTCTGTATGCAATGGAATCCAAGAAAGAAGCAGCCAAGAGGACGAATTTTGAACCAGAAGATTATTGGATCAATGGGCAGGGCAAGGAAAAAAGGAAGTTGTGAATTTTTTTTTTCCAAAGCTTTATTGTCTGAGTTTTTGTAAATTTTTGTTATAGTATCTCTGCAAGGGGTGTGTACATGTCGTATATCACGGGAATTTTTGTCTGTGATAGTCTCTGGGTAGTTGGGGTAGTCGGTTTATATGTTTTTATCTGCAACTAGTGCTGGGGTTAATCCCCTTTCGGTTTATTTAGTCTTTAATTAGCATGTTTATGTATTTGGGTTTAATTCCCGTGCTGGTGGTAGGGATTATATAGTATGGACTCTCAGGGGTTTTTCTCCCCATTTTGGATATTGACACATATGTATTATCTTTTGAATTATTAATACAAGTATAAACTTTACCGATCGAAAAAAAAAACAAGCATACTTGAGGTAAATTTCTATTGTGATATTATAGTATGTAGTTGTAGCATATTCTGTATGCAATGGAATCCAAGAAAGAAGCAGCCAAGAGGACGAATTTTGAACCAGAAGATTACTGGATCAATGGGCAGGGCAAGAAAAAAAGGAAGTTGTGAATTTTTTTTTTCCAAGCTTTATTGTCTGAGTTTTTGTAAATTTTTGTTATAGTATCTCTGCAAGGGGTGGGTACATGTCATATATCACGGGAATTTTTGTCTGTGATAGTCTCTGGGTAGTTGGGGTAGTCGGTTTATATGTTTTTATCTGCAACTAGTGCTGGGGTTAATCCCCTTTCGGTTTATTTAGTCTTTAATTAGCATGTTTATGTATTTTATTGACACATGTATTATCTTTTGAATTATTAATACAAGTATAAACTTTACCGATCGAAAAAAAAAACAAGCATACTTTAGGTAAATTTCTATTGTGATATTATAGTATGTAGTTGTAGCATATTCTGTATGCAATGGAATGTAACTTTGTAGATGTTCGAGGAATGTCTGCAAAGATGATATAGATCGTGGCAAGATATGGCTGATGTAAGGAGTTTCAATGTTGAGGACTGTATGTTTTTTTTAGAAATTAAGGAAGATGTTTGAGAAAGGGGACTGTTTACAGATGCATGCTTCAGTTGCTTTTGGTGTATATTACCTCCATTTCGAAAGTGTAGGGAGGGGCTAACTAATGTGATTGAATAGATACTAACATAGATATCCTCAATACATCTATCCAAAAAACGCGAGAGATATTTACTTAAAGAGTTATTTTATTTACTGAAGGGTTATCTATTTTATTTACTTACAAGTTGTTTTATAGTAATTTTATTTACTTGATTAGTTATATTTTAGTTTTTGTTTTTTTAAATTATGTCAGTTGTATTTTAGTTTTTTAAAAATATGTCAGTTGTATTTTAGTTTTTATGTACGTGGTCCTGACATGGCACTCCCTGCCTTGCTGCCACTGTAGAACTCCTCTTGGCATAATTACTCCACATTAGTTGTCCAGGGTACTGTTTAGGGATGTTGGCTGTAGTTGTTTTTGGTGTGCATTGCATTGGCATTGAAAGTATAGTGAGGTTATATATATATATAACACTATTTCTGATCCTAGTCAAAAAAATTTAAAAAACTTGATTTATTTGGGTTCTCCATTGTACCAGCAACTAGCAGTGTTCTATGGGGACGCATTCCCTGGATCTGAGTGACATCCTGAATGTCCCAGAGACTTGGGACTTGGAGGGGACTTCCTCTCTCACTCTTTTGAAAAAAGTCTTGGGTACATCTCTGAGATGTCCTATAAAAAGAGGAACATTCCAGGGATGATTTACTTTTCTTTTAAAGTCCTGATGGGGATGCTACCGGATACTTTACAGCATTTCACATCAAACACGCGAGTAACAAAAATTAAAAAAAATGAAAAATAAAACCTTAATAGGGCTCTCCCACCACTGTCCCCAACCCAAATAAAACAAAAAAACCATGCCCATTTCTGTTCTGAAATTTTCCATTTATCAAAAAGGAGGATAAGAGTCAGAGAAGAGGAAGAGCAGTTTCGGAGATATCAATCAGATGATGAAATTGATTTCTGAGCTTGTTGCTCAATATATCTATGTACTATGCATTATACAGCATTTCTATTTGTCATCTTCTAATATAAATCATATTTCATATTATGCGCATGATTATCTCTCTATCGGATGGATTATGGAACTAGTGAATTGTTATTATACTTTTAGAGAATTTCAGTTTCTTTTAATCTGGTTGTTATTTTTATGGATTTTTTATTTATTTGCATTGTAAAGTTTCCAATATTAATTTATAAAATTATTTTAATAGCTACCCTGCCATTCTTAAAATCCTTTATTACTTTTTCTTTTCCTGAAACCCATTTCGACGACCCCAAGAGTTGGAGAAACGCTGGAAATTAGAATAAAGTGTTTGTAATGAGAGGACATCATGTTATTGGACATAAATTGTATATAGCATTTTTTCACATCAGTGCTAGAGTGATTTTGACTGTTCTTTTGTTTCAACTTTTCAGAAGAGTAATTTGCGACCGATGCTTTCGATTATGTGAGCATTGTCATAACCATTTTTGCTCTTATTGTACGATATACAAGTAAAAACCCCTTCCCTAATTTATGATCCTTCTGAAACTTTTGGTTTTGTTTCATATTGATATATTTTTATTACACCTCTTTCCTGCTCTGTTCATGCAGCTTCAATAACCAATATGATCGCGTATATTGTTTGGAGTGTAATTTGCAAGAGGAGACAATAAAGCACTGATCTTCCACAGGTCATGCCAAAATGTGTCATTAGCTTTTAAGAACTCTGCCATCGGTTAAAATTGGGTGATCAATCCTTCTCAAGTCAGAAGATTAATCAAGCTAATGAGAATATAAAGCAAGATACTGGAAGAGGAAGATTATCCAAGTTCCATAAGGAACTTCCAAATTTAACCCCTTAATTGATTTTCTAAATTTGAGAGGAATAGGTGATTTATAACGTGCCCATTGCGTATTTATTGACCATTACCATATGCTCACTGAGCTCTGATTTATACCTGCTGTTAGGCTTCAGTCCGAGCAAGCTGAAGCTGAAGGTTCTGGTTATTTAGGCGATTGTGTTTTCCATTTGAAAATTATAACCTTCATCTAAGTAGAAGCATTTGAATGAATTTAAAATGTGATATATTGGATCAGGATGTTTTTGAAAGATCTTTTTAAAAAGTGTCTATTTATAAGGCAGTGTTAATGACTGCAACTTCTTTCACATTGACGTATTCAGTGTTTAGAAGTCATCGCCTGTGAGATGATTAAGTCAAAGACGATTATATCAGAACTGTTTAAATTTGAAGGGAACCTGAATTTAAAAATAAAAATCATCCACAAGTTTTCTAGTATGAAAAGTTGAGCATACTATTACGCCACTTAATTAAAGATCTCCATGTAGCTCAAAGGTATCAAAACCTAACCATACTTACATAATTATGCTTGGTTTTGTATGTATGGTTTGATGTTTGATTGTAATGATTAATGTGTAATGAAAAGAACTTTATAGCTTCACAATACTTTTCAATATTGTGGGTTTAATAGTAATATTAATATTTTTCATTCTCTTATTGGCGGCCTTAGCCTTGTATAAAAAGGAAGTAATATATTTATCACAATAACTTAAAAATTTGTTGTAGTTATATTTGTTTAATAAATTTCAATATAATAATTTTCTTATATATTTATGATTTAATATTCTAGTAATTTAAAATTATTTAAATGAGGTGACATTGGTATCTTGGTTTTTAAATAGTTTGCCATTAAACACACAACAATCTCAATATTCTTTAGAATAGATGGTTTGGAAAAAAATATTTCTCCAAAAAATTATAAGATAGCTCTTTAAAAGACCTTTTCATCTTTGAAGAATGAAATTATTACAATCATTTTCTTGCTATATTTACTTGCTTAACTAAAATGTTATGAAAAGCTTGTCAAGAAAATGATTAATCTTCTAAAGTTGAAACTACCACAATTTTTGCTTTGCAATATTTACTTTCTTGCCAATAATTTTAAGCATTGTTATGTTAGTTTATGACAATCTATTACCACAACGTAAACTGTCTGCCTACAATGGTGATAGGAACTTAAAGAGGTGACATTATTTCTAAGTGTGATAGGAACTTCAAACTTACAAAATCCCATTGTCTAAATAGATTTGGTTCCTACATGTAGCATCATCAAGATGAAGGGACTAGTCACATTCAAAATTTCATCTTGATGCGATTGGTTCCTTCATCTTGATGATGTTGTTGTCCTTGATCTATATGTGGATGACCTTGGATGTTAGAAGTAAAGCTAATAGTGCTGGTTTTGAGAGGTTGAAGGATCTATATGTGGATGATTTTGATTTCAAGGAAGTATGCGAAGCTTGCAGCAATCTTATTAACAGAGATAGAGGACCATGGATTGATTTTATGTTGTAAGAGGGTTTGTTGTTCAAAGGCAATCAATCGTTCATTCCTAGAGGGTCAATGAGAGAGAATCTCTTGAAGGAAAAACATTGTGGCAGTTTAGCAGGACATTTTGGACAATATAAAACTTACCTACAATTGAATACACATTATTATTGGCCAAGTATGTAGGCTAATGTTAGGAAATATGTGGAGAGATGCAGAGTATGCTAGCATGCAAAGAGGTGCATTTAAAATACTGTATTGTACCAACCATTACTAGTTCCATCTAGACCATAAGATTCTGTAAATATGGATTTCTAAATGTGTTTGGTCCCTTCATCTTGATGATGTTTGTTGTCCTCTTCCTCTACCTTTTCCTTGTTGATTTTTCTTTCTCATAAGATTCTCTTTTACTTTAATAGAAAATTGATAGGCTTCCTCAAGTGATAGATACTAAACTCATTTCATCTTACAAACTATATCTCAATCCATTAAGGTATCTTGCTACCTTCTCCATACCTTCATTGTGGCTTGATCTAATCACCAATTTGTAGAACTCTTCTATATATTCTTTCATCGACATCTACTTTCGCTTGAGACTTTGCACCCTTTTAAATAGATTGGTCCAGTAATCTCTTGGAAGGAACTTAGCCTCCGATTTGCCAACCATCTTATCCCAAGAAGTGATCTTTTCTTTATTCTTCTTTCATCTTTCCGATTGAACATAATCCTACCATATAGTAGTGTGGCCTTTGAGCCTTGTATAGGCAAACTTAACTCTTTTTCTTCTACGAATTCATATTCAAAGTACTTGTCAAGATCACCGATCCAATCAATGAGTTCCTCACCATTGAGGCTTCTTGAATAGGTGGGAATCTCAATCCTTGGTTTGGCTCCAACTCCCATGATTGCTTTGAGTGATCTTTCCTCAACTCCTTTTGGTTCTATTGGAGCATCATCAATCACTTGAGGCTCCCTTCTTACTTAATGTCACTAACATCATTTGTTACTACTCCTCTCCTCTAGGTTTGCTTCATGGCGTTTGTTCTTGCTGATAGGTTTTTCAACAACTCCAAAATCCCTTCTTCATGACATCTTCAACCATCTCCTTTGGGATCTCCTCTATGCATTCTTCTTAGTGGCATTCACTCAAATTCCCACTCTCCCAATTTCTTGTTGCTCTAATACCAAAATGATGACAATCTATTAGGACAACAACACAAACTATCTCTACCTATAGTTGTGATAGGAACTTAGAGAGATGACATTAATTTCTAAATGCAAACAGGAAATTCAAACCTAAGTAAAGCAAATTGACTGTTTGTAGAAAATTAGCATACACACAACTCATCCCATCATTTGTTTCGGGACAATCAATAAATCAAAAGAACAACCTCAATAGTCATCATTGTTAAACATACCATAGGATTGAGAGGTGGACAGGGGGTGGGGCAGGGGGGGGAGAGGGGGTGAAACAGTTTGGACCTCAAAACACATGACTTCAGATTAATTAAATTTCAAACCATAATTAACTTATTATTGCAATTATACATGAAAGCACAAAGCACAACACACACGTAAACACTAGATTTACGTGGAAAACCCTAAATAGGGAAAAAACATGATGAGACTCACAATTTGAATAACTGATTATAATGTTTAGGCTCAAGGTCAAGGAGCACACTGCCCCTGAAAGGACTTGAAAGACTAAGGCACACAACCTTAGGGCAAGATACAAATGCACAAACTATTAAAAGGAACACACCTTCTTCTGTCAAGTGTAGAGGATCAAATGAACTGAAATGAGTAAGATCCTCTATCATGAAATTGTCCTTGAACCACTTTGTCAAGCGATCAATGTCATGGAAAACACATCTTTCTTCAAACTCTGTCTCAATGCTCTTCACGACTATCTTTTGCACTTCTGCTATGCCAAATTTGCTTGTGCATCATTCAAATCCACTTCACATCAATTCACATCCATCCCATACTCAACTCATACATTCAGACTCCTATATATACAAGATAATTCATTGAAACCCTAAACTAGGTCAGCCACATATAGAATTTGCAAAATTACATAAATTAAGCCACCTAGACCAAAAATATCAAATCCAGTCCACTCCAAGAGATAGAGAAGACTTAAACACTTGATGCTACATCCTTTCCATACAATTCCAACAAACCACATACGCTAACACATCCTCCAAGGTCGACATCAAATGAAACGTGCAGATAAACAATGTAGCATGCCAACCAGTCGGCCCAAAAACCATCTTTCCATATACAAAACTTAATGCAAATCTACACACGTCACAATGAGACCCTTATCAACATCCAAACACGACCACCAAAGCATATCTGAACCAAAAAGGCATGATCCAGATAGGATACATTACCACAATCAATCATAAACAAAACCAACAGACATCGCAGAACTCAGAACACTATAACTTCACTTTGCGGTTAAACCATCAACAAAAATTGAACATGAGCACTGTACAAGCCAAATAAACATGTCCACAAAGCCACTACACTTGAATCCACCTAGCATTCTCAGGATCAGTTTTGACAGATTGCCACTGTTAGAAACAACAACAACAACAACTAACTCCATCTGAGCAACATAGGACCTGTAAACTTGATAGCACAATATACACATCATAAACATAACATACAAAACCAAAATCCATAGTCTTCACATACCAAAGGAATACAAAGCTTTCTTCCACTAGGATATTAGAAACTCTTTCCTACATATTGAAATTTTCATTACACCAACCTTCCAGAAACACCTCAATATCACTACCATACCACTCAACAACATCAAAACATACATTTTCGGACCATTTGCAACACATAGTGACATCAATGACAACACAACACAACACAACAACTCAAGTTTTCACCATTCCCCCCCTTTGTCGTTGCTAGCAACACACCACCGACAACAAAGCAAATTGAACTCACAATTGATCTTTCCCAATTTGTATCTCTCTCCCTTCGACATCAAGGATGAAGGGTACTTTGTTAAGCTCTCGTCCTTACTAATAAGATACTGATGCACCACACACTACTCCCGCTAAGAGCAGCCACCACATCAATCTAGGAGTAAAAGATGAACTTTAGAACTCCACTTGGACAAATGCACCAATTGAATGCATCTAGTTTAAAGGAGGGGAAATAACCCCCAACTTCTATCATAGATACTTAGGTATCTTTTGTCAAATCGTTAGTAAAGATATCTGCAATCTATTCTTTAGTAGGAACATACTCCAATCTGGCTTTTTTCTCTGCAACCTTCTCTCTTAAGAAATGATATCAGATTGCAATGTGTTTAGTTTTTGAATACATTACCAGATTCTTTGAAATACTAATAGCACTTGTGTTATCACACGTAATAGAAATTGCAATATCACATATTAATAGCACTTGTGTTATCACACATAATAGGAATTGCAATATCACTAAGAGTTTGCTTCATCCACATAACCTGAGTAGAACAAGATGCGACTACAATGTATTATGCTTCTACATTGGACAATGACACTAAATCTTGTTTCTTACTCAACCAAGAGACCAATTTGTGTCCCCAAAAAAATGTACGACCACTTGTATTTCTCCTGTCATTGGCACATCCGACCAAATCAACATATGCATATGCTTTTAGAGTGAAATCATCATCCTTCTTATACCATAATACATAATTTGAAGTCCCTTTCAAACTTCTGAATATCATTTTCATTGTTTGATCATGAGATTGCTTAGGTATGGCTTGATATTTAGCAACCAAACAAACAACCTACTTAATATTTGGTCTTGAAGCCGTCAAATACAACAATCCTCCAATCATAGATCTATATTTTTTTTATCAACCTTTGGAGATCCATCATCCTTGTTTAACTTACAACCAGTAGCCATAGGGGTCGCAATTGGTTTATAATTCTCCATCTCAAACTTCTTCAACATCTCCTTGATATACTTGGTTTAAGAAATAAAAATGCCTTTCTCTGAATGAGTAACTTGAAGAACAAGAAAAAAATGACAGCTCACCTATCATAGACATCTCAAATTCCTTCTGCATCTCTTTTGCAAAGTTCCTATATATCACCATCTCCTCCAAATATGATATCATCAATATACATAGCTACAATCAACAATTTATCACCTTCAACTTTGAAATAAAGATTACTATCTGTAGTACCTTTCTTAAAGTTCTGCTGCAACAAATACCTATTCAGCCTTGCATACCAATTTGTAGGAGCTTGCTTGGTCCATAAAGCGCCTTCTTTAGTTTGCAAACCATATCTGGATCTTCGCATAGCTTGAATCCATTAGATTGTTCAATATATACATGTTCCTCACGTTCATTTAGAAATGTTGACTTGACATCCAACTGATATACTTTAAAGTTGTTGTAAGCAACATATGCAAAAACCCTCCTTTTGGCTTTCATTCTTGCAACCAGAGAAAAAGTCTTCTCAAAGTCTATACCTTCAACTTCTGAATAACCCTTACACAACAATCTTGCCTTGTAACTTTTCCATCTTCATTCAGCTTGTTCTGAAACACCCACGTGGTTCCTATCACATTCTTATCCATCGGTCTAGTTTCCAGTCCCCATGTTTGATTCTTCTCTATCCGATTCAACTCCTATTCCATTGCCTTAATCCAACTTTCATCCTTGTTGGTTTATGCATAGGTCTTTGTTTCCACCTAAGATAAGAAACAATAGTTTACTTGTTAATTGGTTTCTACAAGTCTTTTTCTTGTCTAAACACCTTCATTCTTGTCTCCAATAATCTGTTCCTCATAATAATTCTTCCTCACATACTTTGTTGATGTCTTAGAAGTCTGTTCAAGTTCCTTTTCTTATGCACTTGTCCATTCTTTCTCTTTTGAAGCAACCTTCTCTTTTGCAGCAACTGGAACAACTTCTATATCAGTCTAATTCCATTCTTCACTAACTCTGGCATTTACACTCTCCACAATCTTGTTTAGCCTCTTGTTGTAACACTGGTAAGCCTTACTTGTTGTAACACTACTAAGCCTTACTCCTTGTAGAATATCCTAAGAATATGCCTTCATATGATTTTGCATCAAACTTCCTTAGATCATATTCATCTCTCCTTATGTAGCACTTGCTTCCAAGGATTCTAAAATATTTGACTGTGGGAGTTTTTCTATTCCATAGCCCATAAGGTGTCTTTGTGTGATTCACTCTTATCTGAACCCTATTAAGAATATAAACAATAGTACCCACAACTTCTTTCCAAAACGCATTTGGTAGGTTACCATTCTTCATCACAGTTCTAGCCATTTCGACAACTATCCTATTCCTTCTTTCTACTACTCCATTCTGTTGAGGGTCCTAGGAGCAAAAAAAATTGTCTTCTAATACCATCCTATTCACAAAATCCATCAAATTCATTTGAACTCAACTCTCCTCCTCTATCAAATCTTAAACATTTGACTCTAGCATCAACTTGATTCTCAACCATACACTTGAATACTTTAAACCTTTCTAATGTTTCAATTTTTTTTTTCTAGAAAGTAACCCATATCATTCTAGAATAATTATCAATAAGCAACATAAAATACCTTTCACTATTCAGTCCTCTTGTCCTTGTAGGTCCACATAGGTCTATATGAACCACCTCAAAATGTCTTGAAATTGAATACTCCTTGTTCTTGAATCTCCTCTAAATGTTTTCTTTCCTAGCTAACATTCCCTGCATATAGTATCAACACGTTTGATATTCTTGGTAAATCTCTTACAACATGAGTAGAACTGATCTTAACTATATTTTCAAAATTGATATGTTCCGTCCTTTTGTGCCACAACCAAAATTTGCTTCTCTACGCCAACATACAATCGCTACCACTGTTATCCTTTACATAGTAAACATTGCCATTAGTTCTTGTACCTTTTGTAACTAATTTTTCAAAACTACTTTTTCTAATTTCACATTTGGACCTGTTGGAACCTTAAATTTTGCAAAATTTAAGGTTTCCTAAAGATGAAAAAGATGGTAAAAAAAAAAACAACCTAAATTTGCATCCAGTGTGAAATACCATTATAAATTTAAATTTGAATGGAGCTGGGTGTTTTAATTTTTTACTATATGTGGGGTAAATGAGGCTCCCATAAGGGTAGAGCCCAACATATAGTTTCAAAAAGGGGATCGACATATGTTATAAAAGCACTAAGGAGTATCATGGCATGCTAAGGTAATATTGGTTTCAGATTTGGAATTACCTTATAGAGGTGCAATAGCTATATACATATATTCCCAAAGTCAAGAAAGGTAAGAACAGATAAGGGGCCATTTTAAAATGATTTAAATTTATTATTAAAATAGTTTATATAAGTGACAAATGAAGCATTAAAAATCGAGATGGTGGCCCACGCATTTAATTTTATGAGGTGAAGAAGCTCACTAATAGGTTTTCATTTGATCGGCAAGACAAGCTTGCTCGGTACCAGTGAAAAGGGTTTCAACGAAATGTTTCACCGAAAAATTGAGAGTTGTCCTAATTTAATTTTGAGGTTGAGAACTTGCATAAGAGGATTAAGTCAGGTAACATGTTCGGAGTTTGATTCAAGTATTACTGTTTTTTAAGCTTATCAAAACCAGTTCCAATTTGTAGTTGATCTATGTTGAGTATTTAATGAAAAGGATTTCATTACATTGAATACACACAAAACAAGTGTCACATAGTGGCTAATCCTTGCCTTTTTAGTATTCCAATAATAATAACTTTTTTTGTTTGTTTAGAATTAGGTTGGATAATAATATGAGATAATATATTTTTACAACAATATAATGGAGAGTGCCCATAATTGTAATATAGTTATAAACTTACAATAATATCTATAACTAATTCAAACCTTAACAATAACCCTAATTCTCTGATTAAAAAACAATAACCCTAATTCTAACCTTAACATAATTTGTACCCTAGCCCAAATTTTTAACCTAATCCTATTTTTTCCTTAATTCTAAATCTAACATTAAATTCATCCTTAATCCTAATTTTTCCTTAAATCTAATCCTAATTTAGAATCTAAGTCCAAGCCTAACTTTAATCTTAATTTAGAAATAATTTAAACCTTATTTAAACCTTAACCTTAACCCTTATTCTAACACTTACTCTTAATATAAACCTAATTTTAATCCTAATCATAATTTAATAATTTCAGAATTATTAATTGATATTATAATTATTAATTAAGTTATAACCATTTATTTAAATTATAACCTTAAAATTTAAAATAATAAATTTATTATTATATATTTTTAATTATATTATTGTATATATCTACTTAAATAGATTAATAATATTTGTCAATAATATTTATTATATTAAATTATTTATTCATTTGTTATCTAATATTTAATTTAATTACAAACTATATAGAGAATATATATTAATATTTTTATCAAAGATATATTTTATTTTGAATATTTTCTACTATATAAAATATAATTAATAATAGATATATTTTTTAAAGGCCTTTTGTGTTTTTAAATTTTTTTGATTTTTTTTTAATGTACCTAAAAATTTGCCTAAAAAATTCATTTATGTAATTTAGAAACTTAAAAATCATGTATCTTAACTTTTAAAAAATTAAAAAAAAAATATCAAAAGAAAAAACTCTTTATTGTAATTGGTAGAAAAGCAATTGAATAATAAAGAGTTAATAAAAATTTGGTGAAAACAAAATGAAAAGATTTAAATATTAAATATCTTGAAAGCAAAATGAAATAATGTGGGCCCCATAGTACACATAAACTAAAGAAATTTGTGGTATACAAATTTCGGCAAGGCATCGAGTTTCTGCCAAAGGCGAGAGGGGTTTTGGTGATGGTCATTTTTTCACTGGAAATTTGATATCGGTATAGCATAGGATATTTAACAAAGAAGGAAATCGCCTCACCGAAATGGGACCCTACGCCCAAAAGTGAATTTAGTGAGATGTTGCAGTTACAACCGCCTTGGTAGACATGCACAATAAATACAAACAATACACACAAACTGTTTGATAGTGTGTAGCAAAATGAACAACTTGGAACATGGTATGAGCATCCAGGAACTCATTTGCAGAGTGTTGAAGCGTAAACAAGGAATGCAAACTATTGACAAAGCTCAAGTCAAAAGGAGGAGGAGATTTTAAGAGGTGATATACTTTATCATAAGGCATTATTCACAAGAGTTGCAAAGGGTAAAAATGATAAAGATTATTTTCAGTTGTGATTAAAACATGAAACAATTGTAAACTAATGTCAAAATTATAATTATTAACGAATAGTTGTGTCTCTTATAATGAAATGGTCTAAAGCTATTGTTGCCCCTTCATTTTATATAAGAAGGGAATCAAGACCGAATAAAGGGGGAGAATATTATATAAAAAAAAACATTGTAATATATTTCATAAGATTGTGCCTTATATTTTTAGGGTTTCAATAAGAGGATGCACATAATTTATTTTGTTCTAAGAATGTCTTCAGCTATTCATTAATTTAATTAAAAGATATCATCAGTATCGTCTCCGAGTTTTATTTTTTCAAGGAGGATAAGATTGAGATTCGATTTGGTGATTGACTTACTTTCACGTTTATGCAAGACATAAACACATGCTTCTTGCTTATGAAAGGCATAAATCAAGAAGGTGTTGAGCAGTTTGAGTTTTAGGCATTAGAAGAACAATGAATTCTTATGACTTTGTAAGGCAGGATAAGGCACTAGTCATTTTTCAAATCCATCATGAACCAAACCATTACAATGTTTCAATTTCATGCAAGTAAGAGATAGGAGTAGGGTTAGAAGTTAAATCAATATTTTTCAGATATTCATGCCAATATGGAATAGAGAATAGTTCAGTTAGAAGAATACAATTATAATCTACTTAATAAAAAAGGTACACCCGCCTAAGTCCCATTGAGCCTAAAGTACATGGAATTGCAATCATTTTGGTTAATTCTGTTTGTTGGCCAAGGTCATGCATTGAGCCTGAACATAGAACCTGGCATATTCTTATGGTTCAACCAACCAGTGATTTTGAGCTCCAACAGGACCCATGTTATATGACCTTATAACCTTTTCTGCACATTTGACTCACACTTAGGATATTATGTTTCAAGCCCTTAATATAATAAACATCATAAGTCTTATGCTTACCATTAATTGAAATAGTACCTTTACCACAAATAGGTGCAACTTCCTCTCTTGCAAATTTTATCGACCCACTATCATAATTCTCAAGATCAATGAACTTTAATTTATCTCTTGTCATATGATTTGAATATTTGGAATCAATTACCAATATATTAGGCTCAACTTTCGCATGTATTGTAGTCCTCACGTTCTCTGGTTTTTCACTGTTCTTTACATTTTTTGGATTACTAGACCTTTCATCACTCTTCTCCTATATAGCTAAAAACAATGATTCTTTGTTTGATTCATTATCATCTTTCTCTTCAAATGAATGAGTCTCTATTGAACAAAAATTCTTCTTAGATTTGTCTCTGCCATCTATTCTCTTATTTCTATTATTCCATCTGTGATTATCTCTTCCCTTATCATCATTTTCAGTTCTTCTATCATACTCTTCCTTATAAGTGTTGGCAATATGCAGGAATTGATTATCTGTTGTCACTGATGTCAACACTGCTCCTGTTGGTTGTTGACCTGCTCTGGTTGGACATGGTTTGGGAAGAGGTTATCAGAGATTCGGCTCCGGTATGTTGAGATTGTTGGATTTGGTGTATGTCATATTCAGTTGATTCATGATTTGATACTCCAAAAGCTATTGATTATGTTCTAGACTGCTGGTTGATGTTCTTGGTCCCGGTTGGTGGTATTTGATGAAATGGTTAAGTGGTTTTGATGTAGCTTATAGAAGTGGTTCTTAACGTGCTAAAGGTGTTCTTGATCATGTCCCAATTGTTTGGTGGCTTCACATTGGATAACGTGAAGATTTGGTGATCTTATTTCGATCCGGTAGGATATTCTGTGTTATTGACACTGAGGATTTTTTCCGATTGGTGTAACGTGTTGCGGTTGATCTTAGCGGGATTTCTAGTGGACGTAATTGTTTGGGAATTTGAATTAGGTCCATGCTATGTAATGTAAATCATAATATTGGTCCGGTGGTTGATCTTTGTATTGTGTAATGTAATATTTGTAATTATGAGTTGAGGGTTGAGGGTTTAACCGACCTTGTTATCAAGGTTGATTATTTGTATATATAGGAGATATGCTTATGTAATTTTGGTGTCGATATTTTATCTGCATTATTAGAGAGAGGTAAATGTGCGAACAAGGATATATCATTCAACGAAGTGTTGTGGAGAGTTTGGTGTTGCAGGGAAGACAACTGTGCTTAACCAGAATTGTAACCAAGCATTAGGAGATGATATTTCCACAGTTCATTTCCTCCAGATTATAGTCCGATGATTATGTAAGTCAGTGAGACTTCCCTTTTGTGTCGAGGAGTGTCCTCTAGGTAGTTGGCCTAATTGCAAGTGCAATCCCAATTGTAATATTTTCACACACTGCTACAAAAGTATTATCTGATTGTGGGTAGGGTTTCCCACCATGGTTTTTCCCTTCATCAGGTTTTCCACGTCAAAATATTGGTGTTATGTGTTGTGTACTCTCATGCTTTATCTTTCACAGTGCAGTTCTTATTTTGCTTTGGTAGAAGGTTTATAATATGTAATAATTGTTTAGCTTGTGGAAAACTGATTCACCCCCCCTCTTAGCTTTCCTCCGGTTCATTCCAACAATTGGTATCAGAGCATTCTAACAATTGGTATCAGAGCATTCTAACAATCAGATAAGATCAGATCATATGACTATGGACTGGAAGATGAGATTGTCAGATTAGAGCTAATAATGCAAGAATCAGATCAGAGCATTCATCCAGTTGCTCCGGTAACATCAAAAAATTCCACAGTAATTGTTGAAGAGTATAAAGAGTCAAAGTCAAGATAATCCAAAGACTCCCAGGTATGTAAAGCTAAATCATTTTGAAGATCAGATCATTGGAGATAAGAGAAAAGGTGTGATGACAAGAAGAAGGTTAGCTGCTGAAGAGGTATGTTTAATCTCTCAAATTGAACCGGAATCAATTATTGAAGCATGTAAAGATGAGAATTGGATGAAAGCAATGGAAGATGAATTAAATCAGATAGAAAAGAATAACACATGGGAGTTGGTTCCTAGGCCTAAATATAAAAATGTTATTGGAACTAAATGGGTATTCAAAAATAAATTAAATGAAGAAGGACAGGTTGTAAGAAACAAAGCTAGATTGGTTTGCAAAAGATACTCACAACAAGAAGGAATTGATTATGATGAAACTTATGCTCCGGTTGCAAGGATTGAAGCAGCAAGACTATTTCTTGCCTATGTTGCACACAAGAACTACAAGTTATATCAAATGTGCATTCCTAAATGGAGATCTTGAAGAAGAAGTCTACATTGAGCATCCTAATGGATTTTCACTATCAGAGGACAAGGACATGGTTTGTAGATTGAAGAAAGCCTTATATGGATTGAAACAAGACCCTAGAGCCTGATATGCTAGATTAGATAAACATCTTTTGAAGCTCGGATTTAGCAAAGGTAATGCTGATAGCAACTTATATTTTAAGATTGAGCATGATGACATATTGATCATTGAAGTCTTTATTGATGATATCATTTTTGGAGGAGAAGAAAATCGATGCATGACATTTGCTGATGACATGAAGAATGAATTTGAAATGTCGATGATTGGTGAGATGAATTTTTTCTTAGGTCTGCAGATCACTCAGACTAATAAAGGTATTTTCATTTGTCAAGTTAAACATATGAAAGAATTGCTAAAGAAATTTGGACTTGAAAACTCAAAACCAGTTGGAATCCCTATGATAACTAGTTGCAAATTGTCAAAGAAAGATGAATCTCCTAAAGTGAACTCAACTAGATGCAAATCAATGATTGTTGGGCTACTGTACTTAACTCAGACCAAACTGGATATAATGAATGTTGTTTGTATTGCTTCTAGATTTCAGTCTGATCCAAGAGAAAATCATGAAATTGCTGTTAAAAGGATATTTAGATATTTGAAAGGAACAACAAATTATGGGTTATGGTATCCAAAGGATGATGATTTCAGATTATGTGCCTATACAGACTCAGATTGGGCAGGAGATGTTGATGACCGAAAGAGCACTACAGGTGGTGCATTCTTTCTTGGGAAGAAATCAGTCTCATGGCTTAGCAAAAAATAATCACGCACTTCATTATCTACTGATGAAGCTGAATATGTAGCTGCTGCAACAAATTGAACTCAAATCTTATGTATGAAGAAAATGTTGAAGGATATAAGGGTAATTTATGATGAGCCTATCCTTATTCAATGTGATAATACAACTGCTATTGATATGTCAAAGAATCCGGTATTTCATTCCAAATCAAAACACATATCTATAAGATATAATTTTTTGAAAGAAAAGGTTGAAGCAAAGGAAGTCAAATTGGTATATGTGCCCACTCAGGAACATATTGCAGATATTCTAACAAAAACATTTCGTAAAGATACTTTTGAATATCTCAGAAATCAATTGGGGGTCACCACCCCCCCGAAAGAGACTTAGAGATGTAGAGATCCAGTGAGATTATCAGAAATATCTTTTGATCCGGGTTGATGAGATGGTGCTACTGCTCAAGGGAGTAGTTAGCTGATTGGTTCAATACCTTGGCATCAGCCCTTCGATATTGATGTCAAAGGGGGAGAGATGTCCATGTGAAAAACAGAATAGAAAAACATATTCCAGCATGGGGGAGAGAGTTTCTTGGATATTGTTGGCATTCCTTGGCACTTGGATGTTTTTCACATTCAGTGTTGCCATCAATGCCAAAGGGGGAGATTGTTGGCAATATGTAGGAATTGATTATGTATTGTCATTGATGTCAACACTTCTTTGGTTGGTTGATGACCTGGTCCGATTGGACATGGTTTTGGCAGAGGTTATTAGAGATTCTGCTCCGATATGTTCAAATTGTTGGATTCAGTGTATGTCATATTTAGTTGGTTCATGTTTTGGTGCTCCGAAAGCTATTGATTATGTTCTAGACTTCCAGTTGATGTTCTTGGTCCCGGTTGGTGGTATTTGATGAAATGGAACTAAGTGGTTTTGATGCGGCTTCTAGAAATGGTTCTTAACGTGCTAAAGGTGTTCTTGATCGTGTCCCAATTGTTTGGTGGCTTCGCATTGGCTAGCCTGAAGAATTGGTGATCCTATTTGGGTTTGGTAGGATATTCTGTGTTATTGACACTACGGGTTTTTCCCGGTTGGTGTAACGTGTTGCGGTTGATCTTGGTGGGATTTCCAGTGGATGTAATTGTTTGGGAATTTGAATTAGGTCCATGCTATGTAATGTAAATCAGAATATTGGTCTTGTGGTCAATCTTTGTATCGTTTAATATAATCTTTGTAATTATGAGTTGAGGGTTGAGGGTTTAGCTGACCTTGTTATCAAGGTTGATGGTTTGTATATATAGGAGATATGCTTATGTAATTTTGGTGTCGGTATTTTGTTTACATTATCAGAGAGAGATAAATGTGCGAAAAAGGATATACTATTCAGCGAAGTGTTGTGGAGAGTTTGGTGTTGCAGGGCAGACAACTATGCTTAACCAAAACTGTAACCAAGCATTAGGAGATGCTATTTCCACAGTTTATTTCCTCCATATTGTAGTCCGATGATTATGTAATTCATTGAGACTTCCCTTTTGTGTTGAGGAGTGTCCTCTAGGCGATTGGCCTAATTGCAAGTGCAATCCCCATTGTAATATTTTCACATACTGCTACAAAAGTATTATCTGATTGTGGGTAGGGTTTCCCACCGTGGTTTTTCCCTTCATCGGGTTTTCCACGTCAAAATATTGGTGTTGTCTGTTGTGTACTCTCATGATTTATCTTTCAAAGTGTTGTTCTTATTTTGCTCTAGGAGAAGGTTTATAATCTGCAATAATTGTGTAACTTATGGAAAACTGACCCCCCCTCTCAGTTTTCCTCCGGTTCATTCTAACAATTGGTATCAAAGAATTATAACAATAATTACATCTAGAAACATAATGACTGATTCTTCCATAATTGAAACATTTAAAGGGTAACTTACCTTTGTACTTATCAAATCCTTTCTTTAGTTTTCTTACAAAGATTACTTCTATCTCATCCATGTCATTGCCCAGTTCAGGTTCATCTTCAATATTTTTGCTAGCTTTGAATGCAATATATTTTTTCTCTTTCCACGGCTCATATAGTTTAGCAATCTCAAAGGCAAAGAGTGAGCCATACAATTGATCTAAGGTGTACTTGTCCATATCATATCTTTCTTCAATAACATACTTATTAGGCTTGTAGCATTCAGGCAATGCCAACATCACTTTTCTCACAACTTCACTTTCTTCTAATTTACCACCAATTCCCTTAATAACACTCATAATCTCATTTACCCGATGCACATAGCTTTCAATGTTCTCATCATCAAAATTCTTAGGTTCTCAAACTTATGCTTCAGATTTCTCAACTTGGCTTACTTTGTCTTTTCATCACCTTCATATACAATGCTTAGCTTTTCCTAGACTTCTTTAGTAGACTTCAACCCAATAAATTTGGAAGATACTACATCACTTAAATAAATGATAATAGGAAATTTAGCCTTCAAATTGTTCTCATGTGCGTTAGCCTCATATGGAGTCTAGGGACCATTTTTTCAGAGTACTGTACCCATTCTTAATGCTCTCCCATATTCCAGACGACAAAGATTCCAAATGACATTCCATTCTTTCCTTCCAATAAGAGTAACCTATTCCATAAAACCTTAGTGCTTTGAAATTAACTTCATGTGCCATTCCAGATCTCCCTCAAGCAGTTAAGCTTTTCTAAGAGGAACCAAGCTTTGAAACCAATTGTTAAACACACCACAAGACTAAGAGGGGGGATGAATCAATTTAGACCCCAGGACATTTTTCTTATGATTAATTAAAATTCAAACCACAATTAACTTATTAATGAAATTATGAAACATGAAAACACAACACACACATGAACACCGACTTTAGGTGGAAAACCCTAAAAACAAAAAAACCACGGTGAGAATCACACTCACAATATGAATAACTAATTACAATGTTTAGGCTCAAGGACAAGGAGCACACTCCCCTTGAAAGAATTTGCAAGACTAAGGTGCACACCCTTAGGGCAAGATACAAATGCACAAATTTTTAACAGGAACACACCTTTTTCTAACATGTGTAAAAGATCAAATGAAGTGAACTGAGTAAGAACTTCTAATCATGAAATTATCCTTGAACCACTATGTCAAGTGACCAATGTCATGGCAAACACATTTGTCTTCAAACTCCGTCTCAATGCTCTTCACAACTATCTTTCACACTTCTGCTATACCAAATTTGTTTGTGCATCATTCAAATCCACTTCACATCAATTCAAATCCATCCCATTCTCAACTCATACACCTACACTCCTATATATACAAGATAATTCATTGAAACCATAAACTAGGTAGGCCTTAGACAAAATATACAAGTTTACATAAATTAGGCCACTTGGACCAAAAATATCCAATGTGATCCACTCTAGAAGATAGAGAGGACCTAAACACATCACAACACATTCTTTCCAAATGATTTCAATGAACTATGTATACACTAATACATCCTCCAAGGTCGACATTAAATGAAACATGTAGATAAACAATATAGCATGCCAACAAGTCAGCCCAAAAACCATCTTCCCATACACAAAACTTAATGCGGATCTACACACGCCACGATGAGACCCATATCAAAATCCACACATGACCACCAAAGCATATCCAAACCAAAAAGGCATGATCCAAATATCATACATCACCGCAATCAACTAGAAACAAAACCGGCTAACATCGCAAAAAGTAGAACACTATAACTTCACTTTGTGGTTAAACCATCACTAGAAAATTGAACTAGAACACTGTACAAACCAAATAAACATTTCCTCAAACCCACTAGACTTGAATTCACAAGTCAAATAACTACCAAGCATTTTCCGTATCAGTTCTAATGGATCGCCACTGTCATAAACAACAACTAACTTTATCATTTGAGCAATAGATGACCTGTAAACTTGATAGTATAATATACACAGATTATAAACATTATATCCAAAATCACACTCAATTTTTTGCACATATGGATGTCATTGTTTTCAAACCTTTGTCAATCTCATGTTGCCCCAGTTGTTATTGGCGATCCAGATATGGATAGGTTAAGTTGATGTACATTGTATCTGGTTGATGGTCCAGATATTTATTTTTAAAATAATTCTATTGAAGGAGGTTGCAATTTTGGTTCTATATGTTCCTATTTGGTTTAATGTGTTTACCCTTTGTCATTGTTGTCAAAGAGGGAGAAATATTGTGTTATCCTCATTTTTAGTGTTAGCGAAAAATGAGGGTATATATCCCACAACTTTTTGCTCGTTTGTGGTTTTTCCTGCTCTATGTTTCACTTTTAAAAAGACATTTTTATCATTGAAAGCATGTTTTTCCTTGATTTACCCCTTTTCACTTTTTTGTGATGTCTAGGTGCAAATCGGGTCTGTAGACCCAATTTACACCAAGTTAGATAGTTTAGGTGTAATTCGAGTCCGTAGACCCGATTTACACCAAGTTAGATAGTCTAGGTGTAATTCAGGTCCGTAGACCCGATTTACACCAAGTTAGATAGTCTAGGTGTAATTTGGGTCCGTAGACCCGATTTACACCTCTTTTGGTTAATTTCACCTTATAGGTGCAATTCGGGTCCATAATCCCGAATTACACCTCATAGGTGCAAATTGGGTTTATAAACCCGAATTGCACTTATTTAATGCACTTTGAGTTATTTGTGGGATTTTTGAAGAGTTGGATTAGGAGTCCATTTTCTTCTTTTGAAGACTTATTTATCTTCTTAATCTCCATTTTAATCTCTCAAAGATCTATTTTGTTGCTGGAAGGAGAAGGATTCTCAACTTTCATTTTCGGGTATGATTTTCTTCCCTTTTATTTAGGGTTTTTATAACCCTTTTTTATTTTCCTTTTTGATAAAATCATGTGATTTTTAGTCGATTTTCAAAAGCCTTTGATCAGATCAGATCTCTTGATCCGAGTCGGTCGTTTGAATGTTTGATTTATTTATCACACAGTGTGGTGTCGTGACGAGGCTGTAGGCCTGCCACACACCATTGAATGGTCTGTTGCGGGTCTGCGACCTCACCACACACCATTGAATGGTCCATTGCGGGTCTGCGACCTCACCACACACCATTGAATGGTCTGTGGTGGGTCTGCGACCCTGCCACGACCCTGTGTTGTTCCCTTTTGCCATGTTCAACATTGTGATGTTGTGAGGGGTCGTCGCCCTATCACACACCATAGTGTGGTGTGTGGCGGGTTGGTGACTTGCCACATTGCATTTTACCTCATTGTTTTAGAGAGTGGTGTTGGTGGGGCCTTTGGCCCACCATACACCACAACGTGGTGTATGGCAGGTTGAAGACCCTGACCAACACTCCACCGTGCCCTATTCTCTTTGCATTCTTCGTGGTGTTTGGCGGGGTTGTAGGACTACCATACACCATGAAGTGGTGTACATCGAGTTTACGATCCTGCCCAACACCATTTCATTGTATGCTTTAAGATACAGTGCAGGCCTATGAATCCACCCCGCACTATATTGTTTTCATGCAATTTTTAAGTGTATGACGAGTCTATAGACCCGACCAACACTTTGGTTCTTTTTTTTTCATAAGTGTATTTCGGGTTTATGAGCCCGAATTACACTCATTTTTTGGGTTTTTTCTAATTGCAATTAGTTTATTTTTAAATGAATTCTAATTACATTTTTCGTTCTACACTTATATAAATGGACTTTTTTCAAATGTTTTTGTTTGAAATTCATTTATTTGCACACATGTAAATGGTATTTTTTCATTCCATTTACTTTGGAAATATCAAGTTATCAAAAATAGGTTTTCTGAAAAATGTAATTATCTCAAATATACTATTGACAAAATTTGCTCAAATTATATGAACAAAAATGAATTGAGCAAGTGTATCATGTTGATACTAATGAATTTCTCTCTCTCTCGGTATTGTTATCATAATAATGACAGAGGTATCTCCAAACAAAAGAGGGATGAAATTCAAGAAGCAAGACCTACATCCAGTTTTTCCTTCTTAAGTTACTTCTAATATTGATCATATTAGAGACACGTAGATAGATCATGTTGACCTAGAAGAATTTCTCAAGAGAATCAAGAAACCACCTTCATTTCGGGATATGGAATCTGTTATCAATAGTGGTATACACTTAGTTGCAACTTTTCCCATGTCAGCACAAGATTCTGAATTTGTGATGGCAGTAGCGAAGCATGAAGGATGAATCTGGGAAAAAGTTAATCAGGATTGATGAGGATTTCTTTAATTCAGGGTTCAAATGTCCAAGTATTGAGAGGTATTCAAATATCACTATGCAGTCAACTGTAGCCTACTTTGACAAAAATTTTGACAAGTGTAGGCGTAATATAAATGACAATTGGCTTAAAACTCCAAGGCTGACTATTGTAAGATGGTCGAAAACTCTTCCCAGATGCGACTTCATTGAGGAAGTCAATGACTTGATAACTCTTTTAAGTAGAGTTAAAGGACTCCTCACTTCTAATACTTTCAATAAGTTGATGTATCAATATATCCATGTGATCAGACAGAACAAGGAGAATATATTTTGGGGAAAGCAAATTAGTGATGCCATCTGTGAGCAGCTCATCAAGGTTCCTACTACTCTTAAGTTCTATATGACTTCTTACTTGGTGTACGTTGCGGCTTCAATGAAACACTTTCCTAGCTTGACTACTACTAGTGATAGAAGGCAAGTTGAGGTACATGAATACTATACCGAGTTGGTCTTGAAGTAAATTCATAATCATTTCCGAAGAGTCAATGATTCTTTCTTTGGTTATTATATGGTTATGATGGATAAAAACCTATATGATAAGAGGGTGTCTGATCACACATGGGAATTTGTCAATCAATATGGATGCATGTATCTTCAGTTCCCAACCTTCATCTATATTAGGGTTGGATGTTTCAATGGTGATTCCTTCATGCTCCCTAGATATCCTTCTGACAAGATTGTGCTAATGGAGCTTGCTCGTCAGATGAATGTAGTACACGAGTCTCAATCAGGTTCTCACAAGACAGGTTTGAAATTCTTTATCTCCATTGGAAGATATTCTATCAATTCTATTTTCAAGGCCAGGATGATGGAGGATGAGATGAGAAGAGTCAATATGAGATTCTTAAAAGCTAGGAAGGACTTTGACTATAGAGGGAGGATAAAAAAACTAAAGGCATATTTGCATGTTCATCAGATTGAAGATGTTTGGGCTGATCGTAGGTCCGAGCATGATATAAGGAAACTTGATTATTGCTGCTTGATAGTTGAACGAATTGAGAACTTTGGTCTTGCTAATGTTCTTGAATATTTGGAGGAAGACGGTGATATCTTGGACCCAATGTATGGTCACAAAAGGAGTGCACTTCTATTAGAGCACGTTTTCAGGGTATTCTTATGAATACTAATATTTGGTTATCTTTGCATGGTGTTCCTTTAAAAAATTTCTCCTCTTATTTTGATGATGACACTGCTGGCCTAATGGGAAAGAGATCATAGATTAGAACAAAGAACAAACAAGATCTTTCTATTTTGGAAAAGACTCCTAAATTGAAATTTACAGTTGGATCCAAGAAAGGTAAATCTCAGGAAGAGCCTTCAAGCTCTAATGTTCAAGAGATATCAGAATTAGATATACTAAATGAATAGAAGGAGGGTGAACTTCTCGATGAAGAGTTAGTTCATAAACAAGAGGGTGGTCAGAAACAAGATGAGTTGAATATAGAAGAGTTGCCACAAACAAATGAACCTTTACCTCAGGTATCTTCTCCTACATCTACTTTGCAAGTTTATGTCTCTACTTATGATCTTGAGCCTCTAGTATTTGCAAGTGTTATTCATATATCTTCCACAAGTAATAGTGAGATAACCCTAGACACACCTCGTGATAATATTGAGAATGTTTTCTCAGCTTTTCCCCCATTGTCCGGAGTGTCTACATCTATGTAAGATGATTTTGATAAGTTCATCAATGAGCCGACTCCTAGGTCAAATGAATCTTCAATAGAAAATTCCACCAATGTGACCACCATATCCTCTCCTTTTGTGACTGCAACAGTTCAAGACCCTATCAATTCCTCCCAGGATGTGGTGGTTGGTGGGGAAGATGACTCTACCTTGCCACCTTGGTTGTTTTCTAATGCCCCGAAAAGGAAGAAGCTTATTGTTTCCCCTAAAGATTTTGATTTCAGTCAACTTGTCCGCATCAAACCCAAAACTACCAAGAAGGCTAAGATTTTGTCAAGAGTTAAGGTTGATAAGAATAAGAACAAGTATGCTGAGGTTGCTATTCCTCCCCAAGATGCAATTATTGATCAAGTGCATGATACAAATTATACTATACAAAGAGTTGAGTTGGAAAAACAGACTCATGATTCTAAAACAGACTCATGATTCTACTTCAGGTGATGCAATATTGGATTTGGAAGCTCTTGTTGTCAGATATGATGAGGACAAGGTCAAGAAAGATCAACTCAAAGGATCGAGAAACTCACTTCATTATTAATCAAGGTAAAGAAGTCTTCTGAGACTGTTGAACCAATACTGTTGGCATAACTGATGGTGTTGGCACAACCGGTTCATTAGTTAATATTGCCATTGATGACTAACACTTACCGGTGAATAAGGCCAAGCTCATAGGCAAGGAGGCATGGTAAACCTCAATGGTTTACTCATGGCTGCAATCAGTATGGAGGATCCAATGCTTCCCTAATATGCATTATTGACACACTTAAGTAGTGTGTTGTTCGAAGACTAATCGGTTGAAGGATAAAAAGAGTAGCTGACTGGTCAGTCAAGCATTCGATAGGTGTTGAGACTAGTTTCTTAAACTAGCAATTGGAATGATGATGCGGTCACAAGAGGTGACTCAAAGTGCAGTTTAGTAGTCTTATGTATGACCGAAACACTCTGGATAGATAGGTGATCAATCTGCTTGATGATCAGTGACCTGGTGGAAAAAGATGAAGAGTTATACTGGTGAACCGGTAATACAGGTTGAAGAATGCTATCCACCGAGAATCTCGGAGTAGTGACCAGTAAGTTGGATGCAATGACCAAAGGTGAGTCGGTCATGGTGAGATATCATCAAAACAAACTACTAGTGAAGTCTACAGTAGTTAACAATGAGTTAAGGTGAGATTTGTGCAGATTTTTTGGTTCGCATTAAAAAGGCAGAACACGACCCAGAAGTTGGTAGAATTATGAGTTGTGGTGGCAGATAAGGATGAGTTGCTGGAGAGATTGATGGATAGTGTGCATAGAAAGTGCGGGAAGATTTGAATTTTAAATCTATTGAGTTTTAGGTGTAAACTCATTTAGGAGACAATAGGTATGTGTTGGCAAAACATGGTATAAAGGTTTTTGGCAAAAACCAAAAGTTTTGATCGTAAAATTGCTAAGTGCAATTTTGAAGAGAGGCGATCCAGCAAGGTGAGAAGAGTGCAAAACTGCTAAGTGAATAGTAGAGTGGTGAAGAGAGTGTGCGGAGATCGGATAGTGTGAAGAGTAGAGAAAGAATGCAGAGCACTAGTAGAGTGTAGAGCAAGTGTAATGCAAAGCACCGATAGAGTGTAGAGCAAGTGTAACCGGTGGTCAAACCAAAGAGCTTTAATTAGATTTGATTAAGCTAAGAGTAGCTATTATACCAGATCATTCTCTTTGCTATTTTTTAATAACTACAACAATAAAATCTGTTAACTGGGTGAAATTTAACAGGTCCCTTTGTAAAATCCCTTAACCGGGTGACATCTTAATTGATGATCCTAAGTCCTTTAACAAGGCTACCTCTAACAAGCTAAAGGTTCTAACAGGACTTCAAGAAAATCCCTTAACTGGGTGGCACCTGACAGTGTCTTTGTAATCTCCTAACAAGGATGGCTCCTCATCGGGCGTACTCCAGAAGAGTGCAGATTTTGTGAGTTTCTACTCACACCATGGTTTTCTCCCATTTGGGTTTCCACGTGATAAACCTTGTTGCTCATGTGTGATTGATTTTATGTGTGCATGTTTCTTATTAATGCTGCTTATACTGATAAGTGTTAAGTTTGAGTAGAAACTTTGATTAAGGTTAAATTTGCTAGAACCAGTATAGTGCTGATTCACCCCTCCCCTCTCAGCATCGGTTAGGAACCAATACTTCATCCTTTGATGAGTAGGTTGTTAAAAGAGATGAGCAAGCAACATCTCATAGTAGAGCCGTGGTAGAATGGATGGAACTTATGTTGAGTCAAGGCACATGACTGATTGGTTCAGATTATACCATTTTCAACAACCTTGATACCGTCAGAACAAAGATAGGTAGCACCATAGAAGTCTTCTTCCATGAGCTCGAAATGCAAGAAAGAGATTTTGAGGCTTGGTTGAAATTTGAAGATTTTGATCCCGATGACCATTTTTAGAATAATGTTATTCCTTCATGACGCATGTATGTGGAACAACAAGAAGCCTTAAAACATAGAATGAACAATCTTGAGCATTTGTTCAAAGATATGAGGAAGGCTTTAAAGGAGTGTGCTGACAAGAAGGAAGAGATTGTTGCAAAGGTTTTAGAAATTCCATGTGTGTTCCTTGATCAGAAGGGGAAAGTGCTACTAGTAAATGAGGTTATTAAATAATTCAGTTTGCTTGTAACTACTGAAGTTGACAGAGAGGATTTCTCTTTATCTTCGATAGATAAGTTGGTTGACCTTCAATTTGTCCTAGATTTCCTAGATACTATTTTGAGGAAGCATAATAAATGTTCTACTAATTTGGAGGATTCTATCACTAGGGTCAAGATCATCACTAGTAATACCCAGGGACCTGATGGAGTTTAGATGAAGCATGCTTTCCAGAAGTTTGATGAATTTAAGAATAAGAATTCTACCTAAGGAAAGTGACACTTAATCATTTTCGTGGTTCTCTAGTGGCTTTTAGTTTTATCCAACGACACTTCAAGTGTCTTTTTATAATTTGTCTTGTGCCCCTGTTGAGAGCACAAGTCCTAAGTCAAATAAAACTCTTCTTTTGAATTAGTCATAGAATTAGTTATATTTTCCTATTTTCATGCTGCACCCCTCTCTTATATATATGAGGGTTATTATTGTAATAAGAATCTGTTTCCATCTTTGTTTTATGCAACAAAACTCTGCCCAAGTGAAGAGAACATTGAGACTTTGTGTTCTTTTCGTTAATTTGTAATTTAATCAAGAAGGATTGAAGCTTGGCATTCAAACTTTGTTTTGAGTTCAATCTTTTTTGTGATATTAATGTTCTTATGCCATTTAGTATCATATGCTCTCAATTGATTAAAGTTGGTGAAAGTTATTGGTGATAGATATTGAAGAACTTTGGATTTTTACAAGTAATCTTTGAGTTACTTTGAAGATTCAATAATTGGGATCTGGTTAAAATAATATTGTTTCAAGTCTTTGTGCTTTTGCAAATTATCCCTCAAGTTGAATTTAAAAAGATAGAAAGTAAAGTCTTTGTGCTACGCAGACTATCTAGTTAGAGTAAAATATCTTTCAATATATCTGCCAGTCTTTGAGCTAACGATATATTTGGGTTACAATGGTTGATAAGAGTTATAATACATAATTAAGAATCTTTGAGTTCTTAAGTGTGTGAGTTCCCGTCGCTATCATTTTTAGAAGAGGAAAGTAACATGAGACTTTATTCTTTCATGGACACTTTACTTTCCAAAATAATTAGTTTATGTATTACTGCAAGTTTTCAAGTTATTTAAATTAAGGGAAAAGTATATTCTTATAAGAGAATTAGATGGAACTAGTTCTAAAAAAAGAGAACTAAGTTGTTGTACCTTTGATTAGTGTAAAGTTAGTAGGTAGAAGAAAGTAGAATAATTGCAGTGGAAAGGGGGAGCCTTCCCTTATAATTAGGAGGGATCTTATCTTTCCTTCTGAGAGATATTATCTTGAGTGCTATCGTGAAACACTCTTTTTGTAACCCTTTACAAGTTTACAAAATTTTCACCCAACATATTGTTAGTGGGAGATGGAATATCTTTTTGTTTTGCCATCAATGACAAAGGGGAAGATTGTTGCACATATGGATGTCATTGTTGTCATTGATGTCAAACCTTTGTCAATCTCATGTTTCCCCAGTTGCTATTGGTGATTCTGATATGGATATGTTAACTTGGTGTACAGTGTATCTGGTTGATAGTCCATATATTTGTTTTCTTGATACTATGCTATAGGAATACCTACAAGCTCACATTATGTTGACAATATGATATGAAATTAGGTTTCAGTATGTTTTTAGAGGTATGATATTCTTCACTTGGTCTAGAAGTTTCTATTCTCTATGTAATGGATGTCATGGTTCTTTTGGATGAACTGCTTTATTTTCTTTTGGTCTGAGATTAGATAGTGTTTTTTGCAGAACAAGTTGGGTACTAGTTTATGCACTTTGGTCCAACCAGTTGGGTGTAAAATATTTTTTGATGTTGATCGAAAGGCGTTCCGACTTGGGGTAAATCCTCACACATCCTTTTTACCTTTCAGATAATGTATTTTTTGGTTCGATGCTATGTACATGTTACATACTCTTTTGGCTGACCTAGTGTTGCTTGATTTTGGATCTGATTGGTATATATTGAGCACATTGGCTATGTTAGAAGTGTAAAGTGTGTTCATGAATATGTATATGTATATAGGAGATGGATACAAAATAGTATAGAGAGTGAGATGAATGATCAATAGATGTGAAGTGAGTAATTGCAAAGATTCAAAGGTGTACATAGCAGACAAATGAGTATATTCAGTGAACTGTTATCTGCATTCTAACATATGATTTTTGTTTACAGTTCCATCTACTATTCATTTTGTTTTATGAGATCAGTTTTGTATCTTTTCTTAAAGAAGTGATCTTCAATTGAGTGAGTCTCTTTGTGTATCTTGCTTGAGGTTGTGCACCTCAATCTACAAGTCTGGAGTAGTAAGCTCTTTTTGGCAGTAAGCCTTGTTTATTGTAAAATGGTTACTATATATTGTGAGTTTAATTCTCACCATGGTTTTTCCTAGTTTGGGCTTTCCAGGTAAAAATATGGTGTTCTTGTGTGGATGTTTTTGTTGTTACTGCTATTTACTTTCAACTCATTGATAAGGATGAATGATAAAGTTTGAATCACTTTAATTTGGTAATATTTTATGAATGTTGATTCACCCCCCCTGTTAGCTTTCGGTAGTGTTCAACATATTCTTCACATACCAAAGGAATGCAAAGCATTCTTCCACTAGGACATTAAAAACTCTTTCCTACATAAATACTATTTCTTGCATATTGAAACCTCCACTACACCAACCTTCTGAAAACACCTCAATATCACTACCAAACCACACAACAACATCTGAACTTACACTTCTAGACCATTTACAACACATAGTGACATCAATGACAACATAACACAACAACTTAGGTTTCCAACTTAGGTTTCCTACAATCATATTCAACAATATATGAAAATTATATATTTTTTTGGTCGGTAATAGATATTTTATTCAAAAAAGGGTTTGCAGATACTTTATAGTACCCCTTCCCTAATCAGATTCTAATCTTGGTTTGAACTAGCTTAGTTTACCATGTTATAATGTTATAGTCAGATGTTATGATTATTGTGCATACTTGTTAATGTGGTTTTCACATCAATTCTTGTGTAAGTTTATTTGTTCTCCTGATTCATGTTATTAATCTCGGGCTAACACTTTCATTATATATATATATATATATATATATATATATATATATATATATATATATATATATGCTTGTGTGACTCATGGTTGCAGGAGATTGCAGGTACAATACCGCATAGGTACGAGGTTCGTCTCCACCTGGATTCACAGGTTTGAGTGTTCCTCATTGGTCCTTAGAGATTGGAATAGGCAGTCGTAAGACCCTCATTTTACCCTTGTCATGCTCAAGTGAGCGTCGTCAGTCATCCGTAAGTCTACCCTTGTTTGGGTATGCGGGTCGTGTATCTGGTTGGCTTTCTTGGGTTGCGTGTTTTGCGTATGATAAAATTGAGTGTTTAATCCTGAGTATATAATTTGATTTAATGTGTTCTTTTACGCATTAGTATTTAAGGGACTAAATTAAATAGGACCCCTTTGTGCGATTAATCATTAATTAGAATTGCTCTATTCATATTTGTAGCAAGTTCAATTAAATGGTTAATTTTAAATGATGAATTTATTCAGTTTATGCTTTTTGAAAGGAAAGATTAAATTTTATTCGAAATAGAAATAATTTACCCTCTTTGTAATAGAAAGGTTAATTTCAATTAATTGAGAAAATCGATTTTTAAAGGAAAAGCAAGTTAGCATATTGAAATAGTTTAAAAAGAATGATTTTTTATTTTATTTAAAAGAAAGTATTTTAAATCCAAAAATGAGAATTTTGGTCAAACATTCTTCCATTTAACCTAGGTTTAAAAAATATTTTTGGAGGATTATTTTTTGGAGAGATATTTTTGGAAAATATTCTTGGGAGAGAATGGTTTTGGAGAAATTTTGGGCATTTGTGGGAGGAGGAATTTCTGGAGCTTGCAGGTTGGGCTCTTCAGCAAATCACTTCCAGGATTTCATATGGAGGTAGGATTTTTATTAATCTCTTTTGTTGCCAAAGAAATTTACTGATTGGTTTGAAAAAAATGTGTTTGTTGTTGAAAAATCTTTCAGATTGGTGAATAGAGAAGAATAGCAATGAGATTTTGAATTTATCCCTTCTTGAATTCATTCCTTTGTTTTCAAATCAGTTCTGGTTTGCTCAGATTGATTTCTAGATTGAATTTGGGTTTGGGTTTTAAATCTATGCATCTTAGTTTGTGTTTTGCAAATTAGTTGGGTGAATGTGTGAGGAATGATTCTTTTTGCCCAAATATGTTATTTGGTTGAGGAAAGTTGCCTATTTTAGTCTGGTTATTCAACAAATTTTTATATTTTGAATACCTTGAGTATTCTAGAAAATTTATTTGAGTCTCTGTTTGAGACTGTGATTTAAAAAAATGGGGGTTTTCCTTTTTAAAAAAGTTTATATTAAAAATAAAATAAAATATAAAAAGAAATTTATTTTGGGCGGATTTTAGGGTTTGGAGGGCGGAGGAGCCGAGGCTCAACCCACGCCCCCCTCCCATGGCTCGCAGCCTTGGAGGCCTGCGACCACAGTGTGGCCGCAGAGACCTGCGACCCCATGGTGGCTGCAGAGTCCCACGTCCATAGTGTGGAGGCCGCGGGTTTGCGTCCACACCGGTGGCCGCAGCCTCCGCGGCTAGGGCACAACCTCCACTCCTGTGGATAGGAGGTGGGCCCCGTGGATTTCCATTTTTTTATTATTTAAAATAAAATAAAAAAAATGCATTGCAGTTTCAAAGTTTGGGTTATTTAAAAAAAAAAGTTTTTAATATATTTTATTAAAAGTTTTAAAATAGTATTTTTTTAATTATTAATTATTAATTAGTATATATTATATTAATTGAGGATATATATATATATTAATTAATATTTAATTTGTAATTTAATTAATTAATTAATAATTATTATATATTTTATTAATTGTGGATTAATATATATATTAATTAATATTTAATTTGTATTTTTATATATGTATGCAAGGAAGTATCATTTTACTTGGAAAATGACTATAGATTTTAGTTTCCTTTTTAAATGTATATTTCCATATTTGGAAAATGAATATGTGTTGCCAAAGATGAGATTAGATTATTGTTTTCAACCAAGTATGAGAATGATGTTTTATTTTGAAGAATAAATATCATATTTTTAGCTGATTAAGGAATATTTGATTTTATATCATTGTGTGTACTGCATATATTATAATTATATTCATGTGATTTTGGTTTGGAAACTCATGATGAAGTATTTAAATTATTGTATGACGCAAATGAACTTTAATGAGTTAGTAAACCATGAGCGACATGTACCTAGACAAGGTAGACTATTCGCAATCAAATTACAACAATTAGAAAACTGGATCGACTGTAATGTTTAAACAATAGGGAAAAATATTGTCTATTCCGATTTATGCCTATGCATGTTAAATTTTCTGTATTCGTATTTGCTTAAGAAATGACAAGTCCTTGATTGTGATTGTTGGATATTATCATATGTTGATTTGGGTACCTGCTTATGTCTTTGATCTTGAGTTTTGACTGTTTTCTTGTGATGGTTTTGTACACGATCATTTCCTTTATGCGAGTGTTGATATGTTGGTATGTGGTTGACCATAGCTGGTCATGTCTCTAGTCAGAGTACCGTCAACCAGTGCACCTCGTATGAAGTCTAGTTTGACCAAGTGGGTATTCCTACCGTATTGAACTTCATATGCTTGTCCTAGTGTATACCTAGGTTTTAGGAGTTCGTTGGATTATGGTCTAGTGTTATATGGGAAAGTGGCTTTCGAGTGGGAGCCGCGCCCAAAGTGGTTGCTGGGTAACCCATCAAAAGTCTGTCTAAATAAGTGATAACCTAATAGCATATTAGAGAGTTTAGTTAATGAACACTAAGTAAGATAATTGTGCCATCTCACGCATGGGAAGAGGGCTAGTACAGACTCAACATGCAGTGAGAAGGCCTGAAATGACAAACCATCAACCTTATCTTCACGAAAGGATGTGTTGGGTCCACATGAGACTTGGATGGACCGGAGGTTCAGAATAGGTTGCTAGGGTAACCTAGTAGATGGGGCCGGAACCTATGGAGACCTACCATGGTAACTATACCAAGTTATGTGATGACACTTGTCCCTTATGTTCTCTAGTGAGTTGGTTGTGTTGTCTTTGTTAGGAGCACTATTGTGGAGTCGTCCTGTTGTTTATGCCCTTGTGAGAACCTGATATTCATGTTATAGCATGGGTTTCTTATGATGGGTTGCAAAGACTCAGTTTCATGGATGCTCTAGTTGATCTTTGTATTTGCTTATTATTATGTTTAGTTGGATCCTTTTGCCTATTCAGGGATCACTCATGTATCTATTGGACCGATATGGTCATATGTATTATTGGTTTATGTACGCCTTGATGGCAGGATGCAAATGATGTGAACCTTATGTATTCTTCACCCTATTATTTTATTAGAGGGGTCTTGCAGTTGAGCAGACCCGAAGATGTAGCCCACTAGGGGTGAACTCCGATATAATTTTGGTGTTATGTGGTGTTTATGATTCTTCTGTTTCCTTTTTAATTTAGCATGTGTGGATGGCATTATGGTTAAAATGTATGATGTGGATTGGATGATGTTAATCTTAAATGCATGTATGTAGTCATCTTATTAAATGCAGTAATTTGGATAATGAAGAATATAGACTTGAATAATGGAGTGTATTCGGTTGTTGATAATGCAATTAAAGTATGCATGGAAAGTATTTGTTAGTTTATAATGAAATTAAAGTATGTAATGAAATTAGATGCATGACTTATGTTTTGAATGAAAGTTTGAACGTAATGTATGGTTAAATTGTAATGGATGAACTTAATCATGTTATCTATATTTTTAACCTTAATGGATGAACTTCTCATGTTATCTATAATTTTATCTTATCAAACAAATTTATCCTTGTTTAAAGTATTATCTTGTCATTAAGTTAATTAGCTTAATTGGATTAATTAGCGTGAGTTGAGTTAAGTGTTGAATTAAGTAATCACGTTGGGAAATTCTTTAGGTATTATTTTAGTCTTCCGATGTGTTATCTGGGCTTATGATATCTCATTGTATCATTAAGTTGTGTTTAATTTTTTTTAAAAAATATTTGCACTCTATTCTTGTGTTTTAGCTTAATCCCTTCGGGGTTTCCTGGCAGGGCATTACATACATAGTATTTTATAAAATTAATCAAAATGCTTGAACCATAAAGGCAGACACCACCAAACACCCCCCATAAACCCCCCCCCCCCCCGCCATTACACCATTAATAGTTCCATCAACTAGTTGGATTGATTAAAAAATAACATTACACGTGTTGAAGGTCTACATACAAAATTTCAATAAAATTGTGCCCCATACCTATAGACAATCGAAAAGCAAAAAATCTACCCAAGACCCAGACATCTAAAACAATATAGAAACTTCGTCAATTTACAAGTATATCATTTTCCCACATTTACAAAAAGGTTAAACTTTAGAATTGTCATCAGAATAGAAAAAAACAAAATCACACAGAGCAGCCAAAAAACCCCATACGGAGCTAGGACATGCTGCGAGCTTGGCCGCTCGACCCTTCACCAAATTTTCTCCTCACACCAATCATTTTCTGCTTGCCCTTCTCCTTTGCGTCCCTCACTCCTGGTCTAGTAGCTTCACTACTCTGAGACTCCACCATCTTCTCCTTCAAATAAAGCTTGAGAGAATCCCAACCAATGGTAGATTCTGCTCGACGTTCATCCTGATCAATACCAAAGGGCCATCGAATGAATGACACCAACTCCCTCACTTCATGAATTCCATCAATATCCAGACCCTCACCAACATTAAACTCCGCTCCTGGCATGACCATATCAAGTAATCCATCAAACCACAAATCTAAACATCCTTGATGAACACCCTCAACACCTGCACCAAGACATCCTTCTATTATCCCAACTCCAAACCCCAGGCCAACACCATTATTACTACATCCACATTCATTTTGTACTTGTGCATGGTTTTCAAAAAATATTTTCCAACAAGGTCTCCATGATTTTCATAAAAGTTTCGTCTCCAAACTTGAAAATACACTTAATTCTCTTTGACGTCACATCTCCAACAAACGTCAATTGTTGTCTGGTGGTATACAAAGTAAATGCCGCTTCCATCCCCGTCAACACCTTAGCAACCACCTTTTCTAGATACATCCAAAACTGGGCCCAAACACCTATAAATAAATCTCCATCACATCACAATATTCTCAGCCATTCCTAATAATAAATGTATTTAAATGCTAATCTGTTTAATACTGCCCACATCATCCTCTGACAAGTCTTTAAAATCTTCCATGTGCTTCATCTTGTTCCCCAAATGATACCACCTGCTTGGACAATACATCAACCACTTCATTACCCTCTCTTCACACATGTGAAATGGTGTAATTGCAAAAAAAAATTAAATCATTTTTAATACTATTTTTTTTATTTATTTAAATGCCATGCTTGGCCTTCTACTTTAATAATTACATTGGTAATTATTTGTGAGTCACCTTCTAGATGTAGATTTTGTAAACCTAATTTGATCCCCAATTGAACAATCAATAAAGATGATTTAGCCTCAACTTCATTGTTTGTACCCTCTGATAATTTTTGAGCTCCCATCACTAAGATGTTCCCCAACCAATCTCTAATAACAAAACTTGCCTTTGAAATTCCAGGATTTCCTTTTGATGCACCATCAAAGTTATCTTTGTACCATCCTTGTTGAGGTGCTTCCCATTTCACATTACAATTTTGGACTCCACTCGGACTAACCCTACAAAGCTGATGAACGGGCAACATATTAGAAAATGATTAGAAAACAATCAACTATAATCTTTTTTCAGACATCCTAAACCAAAATAAATAAAAACAACACATCCCCTATTCTACTGACTCTATCTACTCTATCTTCTTCTCCTCGCCAATTCTTCTTCAACGATCAAAGTTATTTTCTTCTCCACAAATCCAATACTTTCTATTTTGAATCGTTGCCACTATTTTTGTTTCCACACTGTTTTTACCCCAATGTATCTAACTATTGCCAATGAGAACTTGCAAGAAGGAATTGATTGGATAAAGAGGAGTCAACATGTCGACTGAGGATGAGGAAAGAATAAACTAATTCCAAACACATCTACAAGCCAAAACTTAGCAAAGAACCAAAACAAAACAAAAGGAAACAAAAAGAGGGTCGATGCCCTTGCATCAGTCTACAAAGTGTCTTGAGTCAGAGAATGTTTAATTTGTGGCATGCATAAGTTTTTATTTGGTCAATTATTATTTAAATATGAATTTAACAATATAATAATTGACTTTACGAAGAAACTTGATTATGCTACAAATAGAAAGTAATAGTTTAGTATTTCACAACAATGAATAATATCATACAACTTTCAAAGTTTCAAATTATCGAAAAGATTATTTAAACTATTGAAAAGTTTACAAAAGAGTATTAGAAACTTGTGCTATAGCTTGTCTACATATACAAATTTTTGCAACTCCACATACTATAATTTGTTTTGTATAACCAAATTATTATTTATCTCAAATTAACTAGTAAAATAAAATAATGAATAAAGATATGGAGTTATGCATTAATATGTGAAACTTTTGCCTATACCAGTAAAATGTAAGTGTTGTGTAACCACACAAACATTTGTAAAATGAGTCCAAACATCAATCAAAGGTAAAAAGAAAATTATCTATTCCTAGAGGAAAATTTTCTCTCATAAAATTTATCCCAATAACCTTAAGCATTCTTCCCTTAAAAACCTTTCTAGCTATTTCACACCCAAATTATCATTTTTCCTTTCCTTAAATTGAAGGGAAGGGAGGCTATACAAAAATACAAGGTACATGTATTTTTGCACCAATTGACATATACGAGTAATTTTTAGAATGCAAATTAAGAGGAACTTTCATATATATATATATATATATATATATATATATATATATATATATATATATATATATATATATATATAAGATTAATCAATATAATATTTAAAGTAGTTCAATAAATCTCATGAGACTAGCCTATAGGAATGGTAAAAATCAAGCTTCCAAGTTGTGAGTGACTATATGGTTTTTCCTCTTGCACAACCAATAATAATTCATTAGTCTAATTTCATGCAAAAAAGAGTACTCTCCAAAATAAACCTATAATAAAAGTTATTCAAAATAACAATATGTGAAGAACTTGAATAAAGACTCTCTAGCCTAGTCAAGAGAGATGTCAAATAGGCAAGCTTCAAATTGCAAGTTGTAATATGATTACCTCCTCACATAATCTACAACAATATATAAGTCATTAATTTCTTTTATGTTTGATAAAGGGTAAAGGTGGGATTTTTAAAGGGCCCAAATCCTTGTAGAAAGACTAGCACAGGTTTAACATCAAATCTCATTAAACTACACAAAAACTATAAACATGAACAAATAAAATAATCCACAAGCACTAGTTTTGATAATTAAAAGATAATACATTGAACTAAAAGGACAAAGACAACAAGAGGAAAGCAATAAAGAATATCATTGAGACAAATATTTGTGAAACTTGAACATATGACCTTAAAAAAACCCATGAAACCTTCAATTGTGATTATTGATACGTTGCTTTTAGTTGTAAGGCTCTCTAGTAACTTGAATTCCCTCTAGTACAATGGTCACTGACTCCTTAAAAGGGTTTTCCTTCCTATTCATTCTTCTTTTTTTAACTTTTTCCCCTAAATCAATTGATTTCTTAGAGCATCTTATTGTTCTTATGCAAGGATGATCTCTTACTTGCTTTATATTTGGTTCTTATTAACGTCCATTCATTATTTACCTACTCTATGGTTTAATTTCTCCAATTTTATTTTCTCCTTACATGATGACAGAGGGTTCAATGAAGATTGATCCTTGTAGAAGTTTGAAGGAATTAAACCCTAAAATCAAGACCTCCCAAGAAGGTCCTAACATAGTCCTCATAATTTGAAAAAGAAAATAAGGAAAAACCTTTAGCTATAGAAAAAATCTCAACTTGGCAAAGAAATCACCATTTTCTCTGAGCCCAACTAACAACATTATTGTTTGGTCTAGATCATAGAAACTTCCCAATAAGATAGTTTTTTAGTCTTATGTAAAATATTTTAACTACCAAATTAGGGACCCTATGATGGATGCCCTGATCATCCAAAATAGGATCCAATGAAGAAGAGAAATATAGGCTAAAAAAATTCTTACCTTTGATCACCTCCACATAAGATATTTGGCCTTATTCAAAATTAGTAGGCCCAACATTAGACCGGAAGGAAGACTAGTCTACTGGCCCTACCTTTAGTCCCCCAACAAAACCAGAGAGGACATGATACCAAGGATCCTAACACTAGAAACCACCCTATCTCCTTATTATTTAAGTTGGGAGAACAACATTTTAGCTCATCCAAATTGAACATCATTAGAATCCCACTTAGACAATCACTCAAGAATAATTTTGATACACATATTAGAGATATGAAGGAGTTTGTTCATATTCTTATAGTTATTACTCCTCTTGGAAATTGAACACAAAATGTAAAGTACCAATGATGTACATATGGACCCCAACATGATGCCCAATCCTTTCAAAATAAATAAATGCTATTTGGAAATCAAAGAGAGACTAGTAGTAGGTTGGAGACCATCCTTGTTAGGCTCCATGCTAGAGAGCACCTAATAACCTTGCAAAAATTTAAAACAACTACCTTGAAATTTTGCCTTGCTTTGCAAATTCCTCTCAGAAGCTTGTGCTAGGAAGAAGCCTCAATCCAAAGATATAATAGAATCTTACCTTCCTCATTTTGGAAGTCACCTCAGTTTTCATCTTCCTCATCATTATCATATTCCTTCTCATTGTTAATTTCTTATTTAATATAAAGAGTTTTTTTCAACAAATAGAAATACGATAAAAAAAGTTATATAAAACCACCCACTTGACTAAGCAAGAGAATTACTAACACAAGTAATCTATACAATTATGAGTTGCAATATATTTATCTCTCCCATGCTTTATAAAAGAATAACTTATGTCTCTTCTAACAAGGCTTTTAATATGGTTTTCCCCCATCTTACATAGTTTTGCAATATAAATAAAAAACATTATTTTTGAAGAAAATTAGTAAACCTTTTTCCCCTCTTATTATATAGTTTGTTGGTGAGACTAGGGGTATTACCCAATTACTTCCACTATTAGGTCCTTTTTCACACCTTATCACTTAAGTTTACTTAGGATACACCTTATCACTTTATATCTTATATCATAATGTTGTCCTATGTCTCACCTTGGTCTATATAACCAAGGGTCCAACATACATTGTATATCATTCTATTTGCATTCTTTGATTAAATATGATTAATTCTAGTCATATTGATCTTTTGAGTATCTTGTGCTCTATAGCCAAATGTTGCATGGTATCAGAGCAAGTTAAGTTCTTTTGGTTAGTCTTTAGAAGATCTTTGGATGATCAAGAAAAACATAAAGGTGTAATAGAAATAATATATTCCAATGGGGTTCCTATTGTGGCCTTGTATTACAGGTATATTTTGAGAGATTGGCGGAGAAAATTTGAAGTCACAATTGCATCTGGACTTCTTGAGAAAGTCACTTTTTCTTACCATTTTATCTCAATTGGACATTGGAGGCTAGATTTGCAAGAGTTTGAAGTTGGGAGTTGGTTGCCATATCCAAAATCTTGCATATTTTTTGAGAGTTTTTAATCAAAACAAAACCTATCTTAGCATCCAAAAGGCTCAAGAACCTATAAATTGACTATCGAATCATCAATTTTGGAGAAAGTTGCGAAGATGATGAAAAGTAAAAATTTAATTAAATGCATAAACATTAAAACTAATGTGAATGCTAACTTTATACCTTCACTTCTCCTTGATCGAGCCAAAGTGAATGCAACCAACTCCACTTGATTTTCGCTTTTGATTTTTAGAATGTGGATTACTCTCCTTTGTTGCACAACAAGGTATCAATTTGGCAGCATAAGGTTAGAATCAATTGTTTGTTAATGAAGGAAGAGACTCCGATTTATAGATTTTTGGATTTGAAATGGACAACTGGGATTGAAATTCGATGAAGGGCCAAGATTGAATGTGAGGAGATGAGGTGGCTTGGATTCATAGCCAGATTTTTGGAAGAACACTTGTCATGGGGAAGAGAGAAAAGTGTACTCATGCATGTGTGAGCACATCTTGGGAAGAACGTGAGAGTGACAAGTGGAGGCAAAATTGGTAAAGTGGAAGAGGGGAGGAAATGACAAGTGGGTGAAAAAGGAAAGTTTCGGGTGGCTCTACAGAGAAGAGCATCCTCACACATGTGTGAGCACCCTTGATCTGAGAGTGAGGTAGAGGCTTGGAAATGACTTGTGCATGCAAGTCATTTAAGAGGGGCATCACATGTGGACCTAGAGGTAGGCGAGGTGAATTAAAAATTAGAAGAAATGGTAATGAAGATTAGGTTTTAATTAATTAGCTTGATGAGTGGGATTAGTGGGAGGATTTGTAGGAATCTAGGATGATAGTTAATTAATTAAAAATTAATTAACTAATGTGTCTTAGAGGGTTAATTGGGCAATGGGTTAGGGTGTAGTTCAATTTATTAAAATAAATCAAACTTTGGTTGAAAGGGAATATAATTAATAAATTAAATATATTGGATGAGGGCGTAATTAATTAAATAGAATTTAATTAATTATTTGGAAAGGCTAAAGAGGTTAACACAATTAATAAAAAATAATTATGTTACGTGGATAATTAATTAAATGAAATTTAATTTATTTTTAGGTGTTTACATTTTGCCTCTCTTTGACATAGTGTTGTAAAACAACATCATGGAAAAGAAAAAGGATGCCCCAACGAGGGTTGATGGAAGGATGATGCCCCCTTAATAATTTAGATCAAAAATTTAAATTTAGGGTTAAATTCATGTAAAGAAGAAAAGGCTAAGTGGTAGGGAAATGAAGAAAGAGGGAGAAGCAGACAAAGAGAAGCAGCGAAGAAGAGCTATAGATAGGCTATTAAGGGCCTATATAGGGTCATTTGTGCACTTTCAATTATAGCAGTAAGAAAGAGCTCAAAGCAACGAGGCAAGTAAAAATGGTGAACATCCCATGACACAGGCAACTGTTAGACAGTTCAAATAACTGGAAGACAACTGAGAGGGGGGGTGAATCAGTTGTCACAGATTACCGGAACCATTAGAAATTTAAACTTTAATACTATATTACATTATTCACATATTACATTCCTTGACCATGACCTCTAACATAACCATGATGATCTACAATGAGATCTTACATCTATATATACAAACCCTCGACCATAAACAATCAGGTCGACCACCAGACAATAAACCAATTACATAATTACAAACCATGTCAGCCTTAGACAAGGCAAATAATATCCAACACATAAGACATCCCAGAAATACATCAATAGGTCCAATCTACACGTTATATTAAAGCTGATCCATAACCTAGATCAATCAGGACCCAATATAGGTCCACACGCTACAACAATGATCTCCATTCGCCAAGTCTCGAACATGATCACCAACAACATCCTGAAACTCCACCAGAAGCTACACCAACACCAATTATGCAATTCATCAAAGATCTCCACCAAAAGATCTGCCGATGAAACCCTCACCGGAACTAGAAACCAAGCTTCCAAGCAAGTAGGTAGCATCCGATCACTAGACCAAAACCATTTGACCAAATATGAGCATGAGTATCATGAACAAGCCAATTCCATTACCAAACTATATCAGAGTCTACCGGATCATGCCAGATCCAGATCAACTAGAAACCACTCATCCTACCGAGACCAGAAGGGTGCCAGTAAAGCATCCAAACAACTAGTGTTGGCATCAATGACAAAACATCAATGCAACACATAATCAATTCCACCAAATGGCCAACAATCTCCCCCTTTGGCATTGATGGAAACACTATATATGAAAAACATCTAAGTACCAAGAAATGCCAAACAAGTCTCCCCCTATGGAAGACAACCAACAATCTCCTACATACAACTCTAAATGTCAACATCTCTCCCCTTATGAGTTTTTCTTTTTCATATCTATTTGTCTTTTTCACATCAATATTTCTCCCCCTTTGACGTCAATGCCAAAAATTTGACAAAATATCAAAGCAAGAAAATAAACCACTGAATCACAAAGATGACTACTCCCCCTGAGTAGTAGCATCCCACATCAGTGCCAGAATGAATAGTATCTCTGATAGTGCATGCCAGACTGATGCCAAAACGCATCAATCAAGTCACTACCGGAGGGGCAGAAACACCCAATCTGTCTCTCAGGTACTCAAATGATTCCTTGGGCAAAGGATTAGTGAAAATATCTGCAATCTGCTCTTTAGTGTTCACATAAACCAGTCTAACTTCATTTTCTTCCACCTTTTCCTTTAAAAAGTTATAGTTGATAGATATGTGCTTTGTTTTAGAATGAAATACCAGATTCTTTGATATATCAAGAGCAACAGAGTTATCACAGTGAATAACTACCAGTGCCACAATCCACCTTTATATCATTCAACATTTGCTTCATCCATAAAAGTTGTGTATAGTTAGTAGCAACAACAACATACCCAGCTTCAGCAGTAGATAAAGAAGTACATGACTGTTTCTTGCTGATCCATGAAACCAACTTTTTTCCAAGAAAGAAAGCTCCACTGGAAGTGCTTTTCCGGTCATCAACATCTCCAACCCAATCAACATCTATATATGCACATAAAGTAAAGTTATCATCCTTAGGGTACCACAAACCATATTTTGATGTACCTTGTAAGTATCTAAAAATCCTCTTCACCACCATCTTATGATTTTCTCTAGGATCACTCTGAAATCTTGAAACAATAGAAACAACATTCATAATGTCAGGCCTAGTCAGAGTTAAATAAAGAAGACCTCCAATCATAGATTTGTATCTTGTAGGATTTATCTGCGTAGAAACATCTTTTCTTGTCAATTTCTCACTTGTAACCATAGGAGTACTTACCGGTTTAGAATCTCCCATATCAAATTTCTTCAACAATTCCTTAGCATATTTAGTTTGATAGATGAAAATGCCTTTGTCAATCTGACTAATTTGCAAACCTAAGAAAAATTTCATCTCACCAATCATAGACATCTCAAATTCTTCCTCCATATTCTTAGAAAATTCTATACATAACTTATCTTCACCTCCAAAAATAATGTCATCAACAAATAGTTCAATAATAAGTATATCATCAGTGATTTTATAATATAAATTACTATCAGCACTGACCTCAGTAAAACCAAGCTTCATAAGATATTTATCCAATCTTGCATACTAAGCTTTGGGTGCTTGTTTCAATCCATATAAAGTTTTCCTTAATCTGCAAATCATATTTGTATCATCTGATAGTGAAAAACCATCAGGTTTCTCTATATAAACTTCCTCATCAAGATCCCCATTCAAAAATGCACATTTAACATCCATTTGATAAACCTTGTAGTTTTTATAAGCAACATAGGAAAGAAATAATCTTATAGCTTCAATCCTAGCTATAGGTGCAAAAGTCTCTCCATGATCAATTCCTTCCTTCTGAGAATATCCTTTACAAACCAATCTAGCCTTATTCCTTATAACTTGACCATCCTGATTCAATTTATTCCTAAAAAACCCATTTAGTTCCAATAACATTTTTTTTTTAAGGCTAGGGAACCAAGGTCCATGTGTTATTTTTCTCAATCTAATCTAATTCTTCTTCCATAGCTTTCAACTAATATTCATCTTTACATGCCTCAATTACTGATACCAGTTCAACTTGTGAAATTGAACATACCTCATTAGGTGCCAGTCTTCTTCTTGTCATCACTCCATTGCTCTTATCCCCAACGATTTGATCTTTTGAATGATTCAATCTCACATACCTAGGAGTCTTCTGACTTTCCGTTCCTCTTCCATGTTCTTCAGTTACTGTAGAATTCTCTAATACTACCGGAGTAACTAGTTCAACACTCTATTCCGGTAAAGGTTCTACCAGTTCAGATCTAATCATTTCCACTGCTGGTTTCTTCTCATAAACTTTGATTTGACTTCTGTTCAACTCATCTACTTTGACATTAGCACTCTCCACAATTCTCTGCAATCTCTTGTTATAACATCTATATGCTTTGCTTTCATTAGAATAACCAAGAAATATGCCTTCATCACATCTAGGATCAAATTTCCCAATGATATCATCTCTCCTGATATAACATTTACTACCAAAAATTATGAAATACTTAACTGCAGGTGTATTGCCAAACCATAATTCATAAGGTGTCTTACCGGTTTCTCCTTTGATATGTACTCTGTTGAATGTATAAACCGTTGTGCTCAGTGCTTCTCTCCAGTAGATATGAGGTATACTAGCTTCCATCATCATTGATCTAGCAACATCCAAGATAGTTCTGTTCTTCCTTTCCACAACTCCATTCTGCTGAGGTGTCCGGGGAGCGGAAAATTGTCTTCTTATATCATGCTTATCACAAAAGTTATTAAACTCACCAGATGTGAATTCTCCACCATGATCTGACCTCAAACATTTAATCTTCAATCCTGTCTCAGTTTCCACTTTAGCCTTAAAGATTTTAAACTTTTCAAATGCTTCAAATTTTTTTTTAGAAAAGTAACCCACATCATTCTAGAATAATCATCAATGATTACCATGAAATATCTATCACCTTGAAAACTTTTAACTCTAGCAGGGCTACACAAATTAGTATTAATAAGATCAAGAACATCATTTGATTTATCTTGTATAATTCTAAAAGAGGTTCTGACCTATTTAGCCATTTGACATTCTTTACATACCGGATTATAGGGCTTCATAATTTTAGGTATATCCCTAATTGCCTTAGTTGAACTGATCTTCACAATGCAATTAAAATTTACATGACACAACCTTTTATGCCATAGCCAACTCTCATCAATCTATGTAATCAAACATGTCTTCTCACCGGAGTTCAAATAAAATATATTACCATTTGTCTGTGTACCAGTTGCAATCTCCAAACCAGATCTGTTAATGATTTTGCATTTTCCATCCTTGAACTGTAATTGAAATCCCTTATCCTACACTCAAAATATTATGCCTCAAACCTTCAACATAATAAACATTGTCAGTATTATTTTTACCATCCAATGATATTGTTCCTTTTCCTTTGATCATACATACTTTTTCATCTCCAAATCTAACTAGACCATCATCAAATTCTTGCAAAGACAAAAACTTCCCTGTATCTCCAGTCATATGATGTGAACAACCACTGTCAATTACCCATTCATCCTTGTCTTCAATTTTAGCAGCAAGTTCCTTCTCTTCAAGTACATTCTTTTCCAGTTCCGGATCATCCTCTTTGATAGCCATTAACACCCATTCCTTCCCATTGCTGGATCCACTAGAAGAGTCTTCTGCCGATTCATCATCAAAATAAGTAATGCCTTCCTCATCCACTATGTAGCATGATTTGTCTTTGTTTTTTTGGTATTTCTACTTGTTCTGATATCCAAGGTTAGGTTTAAATGATCTTCTAACTCTTTATTCAAATCTTGAATTCCTTTCAGGACATCTAGATGCAAAATGACCAATCTTATTACATGCAAAACATTTAAAATGTGCTTTTCCTTCATACTTACTTCCTACCGGTCCTTTAGGTGCTCTTCTAGAAAATAGTGCTTCAAGTTGCTCAGACTCATCATCTTCTCTCTTGATATATTCTAATTCCTTTGCATACAAATCTTTCCAGTATTTCTTACCGGTTGTAGATGTAGATGCATGAAAATTAGGTTCAGTCTTCACAGCTCCAGAAGGTCCAAATTCTTCAATCTCAAAAGCAGATAGTTTCCCAACCAATGTATCTCCATTGACAAATGTATTAGCCATTGTTCTCAGCTCACTAATAGTAGTAGCCTTCATTTTGTAAGCCGATAGTAGGGTTCTCAGGACTTTAGAAACAATTTCATCTTTGCTCAGAGTTCCACCACAACATTGAATTCCCATAAAAATCTCATTTACCCTTTCCATGAATGGAGTAATCCTTTTATCTTCTTCCATATTCAGGTTTTCATTTCTCACCCGGTAACCATAAAGTTTAGCAATCTTAACTACAGGGTCACCTTCATAAAGAGTCTCCAACTTATCCCATATAGCCTTTCCAGATGATTTGTTGGTTAATCCCATTATTTGCTGATCAGAAAGTGCACACAAGAGGACTTCTCTTGCTCTACAATCATTCTCAAGCTCCTTGTCTAGGTTTGCTGGAGGAGTATTACCAGATCCTAGATTATAGGGTGTGACACCATTCTATGTGATCTCCCAAATCTCCTTGCCAAGACATCTTAGATGAGTCTCCATCTGAATCTTCCATACCGTGTAATTTGTTCCATCAAGCCTTGGAATATCCCTCTGAAAGATAGCTCCAAAAGAACTAGATGAACTTGAACTGTTAGTTGTCATAGGATCTTCCTCAAGTGGTTAAGCTTTCTGTAGAGAGGACTAAAGCTCTGATACCAATTGTTAGACAGTTCAAATAACTGGAAGACAATTGAGAGGGAGGGGGGGGCGGTGAATCAATTGTCACAAATTACCAGAACCACTAACAATTTAAAATTTAATATCGGAACCCAAAACATTAACATCGGAATAGCAGTTAAACCAATTAAACATGAACAATAATCACAGAATAAATACCATCCACATGACACCAAGATTTGTACGTGGAAAAACCGGTAAAGGGAAAAACCATGGTGGGAAGCCTGCCCACAGTGAGATAATACTTCTGCAGTAAGTATGTGAATTATAATTGAGGGGCATGCACTTGCAGGAAGGCCAATATCCTAGAGCGCATTGCTCATCACAAAAGGAGCCTCACTGACTACATATAAATATAGACTACAATTCAGAGAAGTGTTGAACTGCAAAAGATAGAATCTCCTATTCCTGAGTACAGTTCCGGTTAAGCTCAATATTGGAGGACTAAATCCTCTTACATAAACCCAATTCAATCTCCAAATCCTCTGCCTGAATGATATTACATTATTCGCACATTACATTCCTTGACCATGACCTCTAACATAACCATGATGATCTATAATGAGATCTTACATCTATATATACAAACCCTCCACCATAAACAATCAGGTCGGCCACCAGACAATAAACCAATTGCATAATTACAAACCATGTCATCCTTAGACAAGAAAAATAATATCCAACACATAAGACATCCCAGAAATACATTGATAGGTCCAATCCACACGTTACATTAAAGTTGGCCCATAACCTAGATCAACTAGGACCCATATAGGTCCGCACACTACAACAATGATCTCCATCCGCCAAGTCTCGAACATGATCACCAACAAAATCCTGAAACTCCACCAGAAGATACACCAACACCACTTATGTAGTTCATCAAAGATCTCCACCAAAAGCTCTGCCCGTGAAACCCTCACCGAAACTAGAAACTAAGCTTCCAAGCAAGCAGGATAGCATCCGATCACCATACCAAAATGATCTGACCAAATATGAGCATGAGTATCCTGAACAAGCCAATTCCATTACCAAACTATATAGGAGCCTACCCGATCATGCCAGATCCAGATCAACCAAAAGAAACTCATCCTACTGGGACCAGAAGGGTGTCGGTAAAGCATCCAAACAACTAGTGTTGGCAGCAATGACAAAACATCAATACAACACATAATCAATTCCACCAAATGGCCAACAACAACAAGGTGAGCAGGTGTGGAGATACTAGTGACTACCCAAGTATGGGGACCTGATAAGTACCCTAAACCAACTGGTTAATTTGGTAGGTAGGAATTTATTGCATATTAAAAAAGGGGGGAAAGAAATAATGGATGAACCCAGTACCATGGGATTAGTGGCCAAATAAGGTGGATTTTGGGACCACAGAGGCATATGAATTATGATGGGACAACCACCAACCAGTGTGACTGAGAATTCCAAGGATACTGGAGGTAGATGAGAGAGTAGTGGTAGTGGACGAGGTGGTGGGTGGGGATGGAGATGATGAAGGAGATGGGGCAGATGGGGGGGTAGAGGAGAGGGAGGAGATGGAGGTGAGGTAGTAGCAGAGCCGGGCCATAGGTACAAAGAACCCCATGTGCCATTGTTGAGATAATGGTGATAGGGATGGGGACCAACCCTGAGGGAACATGTATAAGTGTTACAACATGCACTATCATAGGTTTCGAGATAGGCAAAGGCACAAGTTCCACAAAAGGTATAGGGACATGAGGAGCTGGTGGGGAAAAGAGTTGGGTTGTGGGAGAGTCCAACAGGTGCACCAGATATCAGTGTAGTAGAGTTTGATTGAGTGCATGCAACACAAGATCAATTTGCAGGGTACCTAGATCAAGACAGGGAACAATTTGATAGCCTACAGACTAGGGTGGATAGAGAGCGAGCTTGCACAATGATCTTATTGGTGGAGTTCTATAGAGAGAGAGGGAGGGATGAGAAGTTATAGGTAGAGAGAGATAGCCTCCAGGAGGCTTGGATAGAATGACAATTGAGAGGGATGCCTATGAGACTGAGCATGATGCTTGTGCAGAGTCCATTGAGGAGATCCAGGGAGGGTAGATGGTGTCAAAGCTAGAGGAGATACTAGTGGACATGGATAGGGTACAAGTGTAGTTGGAGAGAGCCCACACAAATGTGGCACAACTAAGAGGGACATTGCTTGACAAATTTTAGCACCATAGGGGCTAACACAAGTGTTAAGTGATGCTATGGCTATGTGGGCACATGTAGAATGGGTAGATTGAGAGGATCAGTACTACAAAACATTATACAAGAAGGTTGTGCCAGTAAAGTATAGATCTCCTTCCTTTGCAGAGAGTGCATTATCAAGGAGGACTGGGTCATAGGTGTCAAGGGGACAGGGTCTTATGATGGACAAAGCCTTTTGTTTTGATGACCCTACGTGGATTGTTTTACTATGTATCATGATGACATACATTATATATATATATATATATATATATATATATATATATATATATATATATATGACATGATTTTGATGACGGCAATGTATTGTGTTATATGGATATCATGTTTGATGTGATGATGAGTTACTTATGATGATGTGGATTATGATCATGTATGATGATATGTTATGGCTATGATGTTACTAACATATGTGATGATGTAGGAGGGAAACTTATGTGATGTGATCTATATGTTTCTAACATGATGTGATGTGGGATGTATGTATTTTTTATGTATGCATGCGAAATATTTTGATGATTATGTGTGGATGTCTATATGATATATTTGAGGTTATTGGCATATGATGATGAAATTAAATGGATGTGTATGATGCAACTAACATGTGTGATGATGTAGGATGTATGAATGCATCACAGTTGGAATGCATTGGGAAATTTATCATGTGAATATGATGATTATGCCCAAGAAAAAATAATGATGGAACAATGTTGCTAATATGAATGCAATGCAAAAGAATATGCAAGAGAGGACCAAAAGATGTGCCATATAAATTTGGTCCCAAAAGGCACAAACTTGCATGATCGACAAAGGAGCTAATATACAACACAAATATCCATGCTTATTATTTACTTGTCAAGGGAAATGGATCACCGAGAGTACTATTGCAGACAAAAAATTATCCTAGGTCAAATTTGGGAGCGAAAGGTACAAAATATGCACAATATGTTGGGATAGTGACATATTAAATGCAAAAAGTACTGTAAGATCATTAGGACCAACCTATGTCAGATATGGGTAAACAAAGATTGAATCATGTGTTAACAATTTGTTGTGGAAGGGAGACTTGACTCATAGTCAGACACACAGATAGGTCTTGAGGGCACATAGTACAAACCCTAGCTCGAGAAAGCTAATTCCTCACAAACCGACCATGTATATTTCTAGAGTTGTGTGTTGCATTGTTAGAGTCGTTATCATAAGGATCAAGGTGAACAGAGACAACCTTAGAGGGGTCTGCATATTCTATTCTTTGAATGAAATGCAACCTACATGCAGGCGGTGAATGCAATGAGCGGATGAGGGAGGAAAATTAATGGCTTACATCACTATATGTAAGGGAATGGATGTATGCAAATATGTTTTTGGGTGTGTCAAACTAGAGTATATAGAACTTAGGAAGTGTAGTGTCAAAAAATTGTGACCCTAGCAATTTTCAATTGCATTAGGGTCCTCACGCATGCGAGATCTAATCTTCTAGCTTGATCGGAGACCAGAGATTGATCAACCCTTAGAAACAACTTCTTTCTTGGCCTCTGCATCACCTCATCCACACTTTTCCCTAGAGAAAGGGGTAGGATAGGGGTGTGGCGCCCCTGTCCCTGCCCTATTTTGGGGCAGGAACCTTCCTAGGGTTGCATTGTTGGTTGTGCATTGGGTGGGAAACTCCCCCGATGTTGGCCTGTGACAAAAATAAAATCCACTAACATGTATTCAAGGGGAATTCGTCCTCTCATTTGCATAAGTTGGATAGGTTGAAGTTGGATAAATTCAAGTTACACAAGCGATCAAGCATTCAAGAGCCTTCAAGCATTCTTTTCCAATATTGAGCATTCTCAAGTCTCCCTTCAAGGCTAGGTGTTGCATTCAAGTCAAGGATTCAACCATTGAAGAGGAGATTGATTCCAACATTCAATTCCACACAAGCATTTCTATCAACATTGCTACCACAACCTCCCTTGAGGTGATTTACAATTCAGTCTTTCATTTACAACTACTTGCAAGTACTTTCTTTCCTTACTTGGTTAATTCCAAAACTGGGGTTTGACCTAAAGGCAAACCCCCAATCCCAACCCATTTCTCTCTCTTTTCTATGTGTAGGTTGCACGTGCGCAGCTGTACTTTCAGATTCGGGCTCCATTTGCAGAGGCGGAAAAATCCTTTTCATTTTACGGATTTTTCGGAGGACCGTGTATGTTCCTGCCACGGTTCAGGAAACTTTTCCTCAAATTTGTAGGGCAACTTTGGCTCGACATATTACTGCCAGATCCAGGTGCATAACTTCATCCCATATTCTGATCTCAAGTTATAATCAGTTCTTTGTCACTTTTGCACTACATAATTCAATCAATTCCTTTCCATTTCAAATAAGGAAGAGGGGATCAACTCATCATTCCCATTTAATTCAGAATTCAATCTTCATGTTTGAAGATTGAATCTAGTGAATTTTCCTCTCCTCTTCAAAATGTAATTTGGTGAAAAGTGTTTGAAGGGTAATCAATAGTGAAACTCTCATCTATCTTTGAGGGAAATGGTAGTTTCCTCTTGATCTCATGAATCACCAGTTTTCCACATTACATTTTGGTGAACTCGACGTCTTGCATGCTTTCCTTTAAATAAAATTGCATATTTTTCATTTACAAGTTTCAAATTTATGCAAACTTAGTGGTTAAACCATTAAAAACCCTCATTTTTTAATTTAAAAATTGAACTTGTAATTTTTAAAAAATTGCTTGTGGTTATCTTAGATCTGAAAATTGTTTTGATTGTTAAACTCAATTTCCTCATTGTCTTGTTAAATTTGCAATTAAAATTTACAAACTAAAGAGGTTACTTGTTAAAACCCTAATTTTCAAAAATCATCTTGAACTTGTGCAAAAATTGATTTTCAGATTTCTGATTGTTCTCAGATTTGTCTTCATTCCTACAATTCAAATTTTCAATTTCCCCCCTTTTCCCCTGTTGTCCTCAATTTCAACGCGACCAAAATCATGAGGCAACCCTATGAAACTGGTTTGTTTCGTACCTTATGACCTCTGAGAGAGCTTGGTCGACTCTGTCAGTTAGCTCGTTTTTGCTTTTTGTTTTTGTTTTTATTGTTTTCTAAGTGTTTAAGATTTGTAGTTTTTCCTGCAAGTCAGACTTTAAAGTCCGATCTGCAGGGGTCCTTCTTTTTCAAAGGAATTGCACATCAGACTTTAAAGTCCGATGTGCAGAGGTTTGGTTTTAACCCTGCAGATCAGATTTTAAAGTCCGACCTACAGGTAATCCTTCCCCTGCAATTTGGACTTTAATATCCGATCTACAGGTCTTCCGGTTAAAAGTTGCATGTCGGACTTTAAAGTCTGACTTGCAAGGGTTTATTGCTGCATGATTAGTAATTAATGTCGCATTAATTGCGAATTTTGGAGTTTATTTATTGAGTTTTGGGGTTTATTTCTTCATTTTTGATTCGGTGATTTCTCCTCTGCGCGTGCCCTCCTTCTCATCTCGTAGCGTTTTCGACCTTGATCACCTCGCCGGTTACCTGATTTTTCTTTGGCCGCGTGGATTGAGGTAGGGTTTTTATTATTTTTTGTTGTTGTTTCCATCTTTCCTTCTCCATCGTTTTGGGTTTTCAGTCGATTATGAGCACATTGGACATTTAAAATCCGATCGCTCCTGCAATCTTTTTCTCAAGGTTTGAGGGCACATCCGACTTTAATGTCCGATGGCCCTCAAACCCTTTTTGTTTTTACAACCAAACATGCACGCTGATATATGAAGATAACTCTCTACATATCGAATTTTAAAGTCCGATATGCAGGAGGATAACCCTCGCACATCGGACTTTAAAATCCGATATGTGAGGGAAGAGATCGTTCAGTTGACATGTTGGGTTTTAAAACCTGATATGTCAACCGGTTGCTTTTCCCCCAAATAGCACATCCGACTTTAAAGTCCGATGTGCTGGTCTTTTTTGTAAATATTCTACATCTGCACATCAGACTTTAAAGTCTGATGTACCGATGACTTTCCCCTATTTTCACATCGGACTTTAAAGTTGATTTTATTGATGATCGGACTTTTTTCCCCGACCTGCTATTTTTGACAGTTTTACTCCCAAGCCTATTCTGAGTCTGATTTTTTGATCCGATTGATAAAAGTTGATTTTATTGATGATGATAACTATCAAAGAAGCTAATCCTCAGTGTTGAATGCAATCATTTGAAAATGTCAAAGCCCTCTCACGACAAATTAGAGCCTTCCTTGAGCCAGTTGGAATCTTCTCCGGGTAAAACATCAACAAAAAAGATGAAGTACAAGTATGATAAGTACTTGAATTTGTACCCAAAAAGTTTAGTAGACTCAAACATCAAGGAGATCAAATATACAGAAATTGGACATGTCAGTATGTGGGAGTTTATTGACCAAGTTGAGAAATCTCCTGCCCGCCTAACAAACCTGATCAAATCAGAGTTGCATAAATATGCATCCTTCTCAGTTGCAGCTCATGATCCAAAATTTGTACTTGCAGTAGCGGATCACTTCAATCTAAATACAAGACAGGTTAGGGATGCTGATCAAAATGTCATCATGACTCTGGATAGTGTTTTCTTCAACAGTGTTTTCAAAGGTTCCTTAGTTGAAGAAGTAGCTGACATTTCTCAGGAAAGTGCTCATGAGTACTATGAGAAAAATGAGACCAAATGCAAGAAAGTGATCAATACTGTGTACCTCTCTGCTGCCAGAAATTCCACCACCTCGTGATGGCCCAAGTTTTTTCACAGGAGTGACTTCAATGAGGAGTACAATGACATGGTCACCATGTTATCAAGAGTGAAGGGTTTAAAGGACTCACTAGTTTCAAAGTTGGATGTGTTACTACATGAATATAATCAGGAAAGGGGTTGCTAGGATTGACTGGGGTGAGCAGATTAGTGATGCACTCTGCACATAGTTGAAAGAAGTCAAAGTAATGTTGAAATTTTATATGACTTCTTACCTGGTTTATGCAGCCGCTTCCATGAGGCAATATCCAGGTTTGTCTACTAAAGGTGACATGAGATTAGTTCTTGTCTGGGAATACTATGATCAACTTATGATCAATAATCAAGGTAGCCACTTTAGAAGAGTTAATGATGCCTTCTTTGCTGTGTGGAAGTGCATGTTTGATAGCTTGCAGAAGAAAAGATTATCAGAGGCTACATATAACAGGGTGTCTCATTTTGGATGCGTTTTCCTTTAGTTCCCAACATTCACTTACAACCGGATCAAATGTGTCTCAAGTGAACCCTTTATTCTACCAAGGTATCCTTCTGACAAGATCATTCTCATTGGAGTTGTGTTGATAGCTAATCTATGTGCATGAAAAGAAATCACAAGCACATAAGATTGGTTTGAAGTTCCCATAATCAATTGGCAGGTACTCAGTTCTAACCAACCCCAAAGCCAAAAACATGGAGGAAGAAATGCAATGGAATACCATGAGAAGATTCAAGGCACGAAACAATTTTGATTTTTGTGGCATGAAGAACAAACTCAAGAGGATTTACACCCATCTCTATAGGTTTGAAGATGTATGGGCAGACTGTCAAAATGAAGAAGATATAAGAAAGATGGATTTCAGTCGTCTTACCTTGGAATAGATTGAAAATTTGGATTTAGCAAAGATCCCAATGACCATGGAAGACACTGATGACATAATAGACCCAGTCTATTATGAAAAGAAGATTGTCGACTCCCCTCTCCCACTGGTGCAATGGTCAAAAAAGGAAACTAAATCTATCTCTCAAATAATCTCTCCTATTTTGGCAAACACCAATGCATGGCTGCTTAAAAAGAATCTTAGAATGAAACAACTTCCTGCTAGTTCTGGAGATGATGATAATAGTGATGGCCTGGCTGGTAAGACGGTTACAACTGAAACAAGAACCAAGGCCAAAGAAGATTCACAAGCATTATCCTTAGCTCCTGTAACGTAATCTAAGGGAAAAGGACCCAAAATCAAGTTCACAATTAAAGGGTCTAAGAAAGCTGAATCATCCTCAACAACACAGGAGACAGTTATAAAGGAGCTAGAACAACAGACTACTAGAGATACTGGAAAAGAGAAAGAGATGGAAGAAGGTGAAATTACTCAACAAGAGGAAACACAGGTTGAAGAAACATCACATCTTGGTGAAGTTAATGTTCCAACCACTTCATAGGCACCAGCTCATTCACAAGTGATTATCCATTCCATCGATTCTAGTTCTGATCAAGAGGAAGAGGAATTCAATGATGAGGACTTGGGTATGGGCATGAATCAATCAAAGACTACTCAACAATTCTTCTCACTATCCAACTTTTCCAACCTTGATGATATTCCTTCAACCACTATTGAATCTTCAATATTGGAGTTTCCTGAAGCTATGGAGCAAGCATTCGCAGAACAACAAATGATGACCTTGCCTTCTATAGTGGTTGTAACAGAGATTCCATCTGAGGTAAGAATTGAAGTTATTTCTACTACGATAGTTATAACAGAAATTCCACCTTTGGTTACTACTCAAGTTCTTTCAACTACACCTTCCAATTTCTCTTCTGTGGCCGTAATTGAAGAAGGGCCAACATCAACAACTGTTGCTGCATCAACAGGTATATCACTAGATACTTCAGCATTGATATCAGTCACTGCTACCAGTTCAAGCCAACATGCTCCTGAAATACTAAGTGACACTCAACAAGAAGCTACTACCCCACCGACTAACCCTGAATTACCACCTTGGATGGAGGTAGTAGCACCTAAGAGGAAGAAATAGGTGATTTCACCTGATGAGTTTGACTTTGAGCAATTGGTTCCTCCAAAGCCCAAGGGAACAAAGAAGCCGAAGACTGTTTCCCGAGTGTTAGTAGACCCGACCTCTAAAAGGAAATATGCTGAAGTCATGGTGCCATCATCGGATAAGAATAAGGATGATGTATGACCTGAGGATTACATCATGCAAACTGTAGATCTTGGGCAGGTGACGCATGAAAGTGTTAAGCTGGATTCTTAGACAAGTTTAAACTCTTTGATACGAAGAATTGACCAAGAGAGGGATGAGAAGAATGAATTAAAATAGAAATGTGAACAACTGACTAACGTTCTTCTAAAAGTTACCCAATCCTCTCAGGAAGTTGAGCCAATAAGATCCTCAATAGACGCTGAAGCTCTCAATAAAATTGAACAGGTAGGAGCCAAGGGTCGAGTGGTGGACGAGTCGATAGAATGACTGAAGTCAGAAGGGTCTCATCTCCTAAGTTCAATAGTTGGGTTGTTGACAAATTTTGAAGTGATCCAAAGTCAGATGCAAAGTGTTAAAACTTCACTATCTCAAGAGATTGAAAATAAATATTGAAAAAAGTACAACACTTTGGAGCAAAATGGAGGACTTCAGAATAGATGTCCTCGTTGAAAATAAAGTGGTACCTTCAAGAAGAAAATAAATCCAAATCTTGTCGCTACTGTCTTACAGGAAAGAGACAATAAAGTTGATGATAGCAGAGCTGGATCGAGAACGAAAGGAAGGTGATGATGAGATTGATCTCATCTCTGCCAAGATTGCTGACCTTCCTTTTTATATGTATATAAATAAAGTGCCCCTTTTTGGCATTTTCTTTCCATGTAGTTGCATTTTTAGATGCTGCAAGTTTTCTCGCAGCTGCATAGTTTCCTTCTGCTGTAGTTGTAGTCAAGTGAGACTGTGCCCACATTTTTCTCCAATTTTCTTATATATAAGGGGGACCCTCATTTGTATATTTTTATCTTGGATTATGCTAAGAAAAAATTTGCTAAATTTTTGCCTCAACTAAGACTTTGAGCTTTGTTGTGAGAATTTGATCAAGCAAATAAAGAAAGCAATTTATTTGATCGCAAACTTTGTGTTGTGTTTAAAAATAATTGCTTATATGAGTTAATGTTCTTAAGTTTATGACTTATATATGTTCTTGAATTTATTGATATAGGAAGTATTGTTAAGCGGATTAAAGAGCTCTTAAATAATGAAAGTAGACTTTATGCTCCTTGAGTATTTGAGAAATTTTCTATTGTTAAGTAATTAGTAGTAGGCTTTGTATTACTACTATTGCTTGTAGTTTTTAGGAATAAGGAATTATACTTGAAGACTTTGAGTTGCAAGTTGAATTCCTTTTCATTGTGATAATTAGTTTAGTTGGTGTTGTATTCGAGAAAGACTTTGTACTTCTTGTTTATAAAATCTTGATATAGTTTGTTGGATAAATTAGTTAATTTCCTTAAGTATCAAAGTGATAGGGAAATTGTAACAAAGTGAAGGGAGAATACATTAACTCTGAAAAAAGAGAGTTATATGCCCAACACTAACCCATAGATTTAAATTTCTTATTAATTAGAGAAGAGATTTCAAAGGGAACCTCCCCTTGATGAGAGGAGAGATTAATTTCTCAATATAGCTTTGAGTGAATCATATATTTTGTCATTGGTACGCTAGTGACGAAATATTCACCCAACATCCCCAAAATTCAAATTTTAAAATTAAGTGGTTAGGTCATAAAACCTTAATTTTCAAATTTAGTTGTATTTTGTGCAAATTTCAAATAAATTTCATTCCAATTCAGATTTCTAAACATTTTCCAAGGTGTCCCTATCCATTAGGTTTGACTTTTTTCAAATTTGCAATTCAATTCCTCTTTTTCTTCAAAACCCTAATAGGGTCCTATTTTCACATTTGCACCTTCATTTCACCCATCTAGAGGTTATAAAATTCATCAATTTTTGGGGGTTAGCTTTAAAATCATCGTAATATCCATCCTTGAAAATTTCAAAAAAAGTTGGTCGGACCATGTGCGTTCCCGCCACGGTCCTCGACTTTTTTTCCCAAAATTTTGGGAGACTGTTATGACTGTATTTAATAGCCTAAATTTTTAGAAGATTGGCTGACTTTATCGATTTTTGATCCCTCTAGAATCGGAAATAGCTTCAAAATTAAACATTTCAAATTTCAAGAAATTTTTTAAAATTAAGAGGTTAATTATAGTCTACCCTTATTTTAAAAATTTTGATTTTAAAATTAAGTGGTATTCCCTTGGCCCTAATTTTAAAATTTCAATTTCCTTTCATTTTTAGAAATTGTATCATCCTCTTCCCCCAACAAATCTCAAATTATGTAATCATTATTTTCTTAAATTTTGCATTAATCAATTTTGTAATCTTTGTTTCAAAATTCAAAATTCAAATATTCCCTCTAGTGCATGAGTTTTACCACTATTAGTCCTACCTACCCTATCCCTGTTAGATGAAGCATTAGAATTAAGGCTTCCCAAGATTTAAATACCCAGGAGATGGAGCCTAATTTGGGTGACTTCTTTAATAAGGATCATGCTAATTCTTCCCATCCTAATCATGTGCCTATTCACCCCATTGATGAATCCCATGATGAAGAAGAAGCTTTAACTAGGGTCTCTATAGATCAACTTTCCACCTTGGACAATCAATTTGATAACTTTCAATAATGGATGTCCCAAGAGTACCCTAATAGTGAAGTTCTTCCATTAATTGAAGACCTTAAATGCATGATCCAAAGTGATAAGAATGAAATTTCTATATTGTGTGGCATTGGACATATTGTTGATTCTAATGTTATGCCTATCAAGAGTTGTGTTGAAACCCTAGGTTATTCACAACCTCCAACACAAGTCAATCCTTCAATTCCTTTGACTACTCTTATGACTAGTATTCCTACTTTTACCTCCAACATCATGGCCACTTCAAGTCAACATGTCATTCCTATAACCATTGGTCATGGGGGCAATCCCTCTTATTTATTTAATCCTCCATCTTTACCTATGACTTCCATGAGTGTTCCTTTTATTCCTCAACCAATCAATGTGACACAAGGAGGCAATTCCTTCAACAACTTTATTCCTCCTTTAAGTGTCCGTTTTCCTTCTCAATAATCACCTATGACTACTTATCATAATGTCCCACCACCTTATTCTTAGTTCATTCCTTCTTTCAATAACATCACACCACCTTCTCAATCACCTATGTCTAACATCAATTCTTCTACCGAAGAAACAATTAACAATCTTGCTCAAACCGTATCTTCCTTACAACAACAAATTGCTTCTATGAGTCAATCCAAGTTTAGTGTGCCCACCTTTGATTTTGCGAGCCCACTTTCTCTTGATATTGTTAAAGTCGTGCCACCTAAACATGTGGAGATCCCTCAATTGAAACTCTATAATGGAAAAGGTGATTCCCCTTACGCATGTCAAAACATTTCAAACCTTGTGTACTAATTTTGCTTATGATCAAAGATTGCTTGCAAAATTGTTTACAAGAACACTAAGAGATAAGGCTTTACAATGGTATTTCTCTTTGCATTCTTATTCTATCACTTCTTTTCAACAATTGGCAAATGCTTTCATCCAACAATTTCAAAACAACCTTGGTCCTAAAATCACTTTGACTGATTTAATGCATTGTAAACAAGGTTTTAAAGAAAAAGCATCTGATTTCATTGGTAGATATAAGCATTTTTGTGCTCAAATTTATTTTTATGTACTTGATAATGATATTCAAAGAATTTTCATTTCTAATTTACAAAAAGATATCAGGGAAAAACTTCTTTTGTCTGAGTTTACTTCCTTCTCGTAGTTGTGCGCAACACTCCATAATTATCAACTGGCTGTGAGTCAAATGGAGCAATACTCTCCTATGGCTCCGAGTGATAAGGGCGAGAGTATTCAACAACCGTTTGTGAAGTTCAAACCAACAAAAAGATTCATCAAGTTCAATGATACAATCAACAACAACAATGTGAATGCTACAACAGGTGTGCCTTCTATTTCTAAATTTTTCCAAAGAGAAAGACAATTTACTTCCTTGAATGAATCTCTACATATTATTATGTCTTAGTTGTTGCACATAAATGTTATCAAGATCCCTCCTATAAAAAAATTGATCCTTCTAAACTTGCATCCCCTTATTTTGATGACAATTCCTTTTGTCAATTTCATTGTCAACCTGGTCATGATACTGAGAAATATTTTGCATTGAAAAATAAGATTCAAGACTTGATTGATAATAATAATATATCCGTGGCAAGTGTGAATGATAAAGGGAATAAATCAGTAGCTCCTCCTAATCAAAATCTTAAGATTTTCACTGATCCCTTGCTTTCTCATACCTCTAACGTTATTGAGATTGTACCTAATTCTCCTCTTCTGACGAATTCACCTCTATGGCTCCAAACTTGGTTAATATGGTAGAAACACAGGATATTCCTAAGGATCCTTGTATTACATTTGACCCTAGCGAGACCATTAGAGCACTTGATGGCCCTTTATACATAGTTGCGAAGGTTAAGGATATCCCTTGCCGTGGTGCCCTTATTGATCCCTCTTGCATGGTTAATGTCATAACTGAAGAGTATCTTTTCACTTTACGATTTCATAAACCAATAGATGATGCTTCTCATGTGGTTATGAAGTTATTTGATGGCTTCTCTTGTCCTACCATTGGTTCTATCACCCTTCCTATTGAGGTTCATGCTAAATCCATGGATGTTGACTTTGTTATCATACCTTCTTCTGAGCAATTCCGTGTGAAGTTGGGCTATCCTTGGCTATCTTCCATGAAGGCTATTGCTTCCCCAATCCACAAGTGTCTCAAATTTCCTCACAATGGAGAAATCATAACTATGAACCATATCTTATTTTGTGTAGTGTCCACCCTTGACTTGACTTGTTTTGACTAGAGTCAACTTTTAATTCATGCATGATAGACATTATTGGGCATAGGCTATTTCAGATGATCTATATGATGTTGATACTATCATTATTGATCGTGTGATTTATTAGACACTACATACTGATTATGTGATTGATTATCAAAATATTATATTGATCATGTGATTTGATGAGCATCAGTGTTGATGGATTTTACATGCCTTACTATAACCATGAATTATATGAATCATGCACTTGATGATGTTTTTATGTACTGACCATATCTAATGATTATCTATGATGAGTTGATCTTATGGTGTGTTTGCATATGTCGTATCATTGCTTTGTGGATGCAGGATGTGCAGGTACCAGACACCGACTCCACCTGGCTCCACAGGTCTGAGCGTGTCTTTAAATCCCAATGGCACGTGGTTCGGAGTTGACACAAGTTCCCCTCACATACTCTAGGTCTAAGTTGTTCAGTGTGAATCATCAACATCTTGGCGCAAGTCGCCATGTCAGTTAGTAAGCTTGATTTCTTCTATGTTGTGAGTATGTTAGTATTGGTTGGTTAGTTCTATTATGTTGAGACTGATTGATTATTGATGCGAGATTAAATAGTTAATAATGCTTATTTTAATTATTTTGATTAATAGCGATTTGATTATTTGATATTTATTTATTTTAATGATGATTTAATATTTATTTAATCTTTATTGTTTAGCTTAGGTTGTGGTTTTATATTTATTTGTGATTTGACCTTTTATTGGTATTTAATCATTTATTTATTTATTTATTTAATCGTCTATGGTTTAATATTTATTTGGTATTTAATGTTTATCTGGTTCTTCAATTCATTTATGAGCCTTTGGTTTATTTAATTTAATTTCCCCATTTGATTTATTTAATTGTGGCTCATGTTTTATTTATTTGTATGACTTTTATGTTTAGTGGGTTGTATAAATTTACTTTATAATAAAATAATAGAACATTCCCACCTTATTGTAAAAACATGATTTATATTTATCTTACCTACCCTCTTCTCTTATTGGTTGAATTTGAAAAGGGAGGTAAAAATATATTATATGGTGGGGTTGGTAAAATATATTATAGATTGGAATATTTTGATTGGCCGAGACTGAGGCTAGGGTTTTTGGTTATTGTTTGGCTTTTTATTTTCTTTCTTGTGAAGTTTTTGGGGTTGGCTTCTTCTTTTGCAAAAATATTCTCTACAAGAGTTTCCTTTGGGTTTTGGCTTGGATTGTTGTTGGAGTTTCTTGGTTTGGATTTTGGATTTGGTTGGAGCTATACTTCAACTTTCATCCATCACTCAAGGTGCAGGTTGGGTTCCTTGTCTTTTGTTTATTTTCAGCCTTAAAATTTCTCTGTGTATGCTCCGTGTCTGAAAATGTCTTCTGGGTGGGGATGAAATATTTGGTTTATTGTAATTTTCAGATTTATATATGGCGGAGAAAACTTTATATTATATGGGTGTTTGTATAGTTGTATTGGAGAAATATTTGGTCTCTTGTATGTTGTTGTTCATGGTATTGAAAAGTCTGGATTCATGGCTGCTTGTAGTGAGATCCTATATCATTGCATGGATCATGTGATTGGTGTTTTGTTTGGTGTAGTATTGGCTGTATCTGTTGTTGGTAGAGTTACTTGTGAATTTCAGACTCAAAAGAAGTCTCTGTGGGTGAGTTTTGGGTCTCCCAGCTGTGGATATGTTTTGGAATTTCTCCCTCTATATTTTATTAAACTTTATTCTATTTATTTCTTCTTACTTGTTGGTTCTGGGCAACTATATGTATATGTTTTTCGAAGCCTTATATTTCAAGTTTTATTTTTAATCTTTGTCGAAAGTTCTGTGTTTTTTCGTCTCTTTTATGCAAAAGCTTTGACTCTGCATATGCGTTATCTTTTGTTGCATTTGCACTGTCTGTTGTTGCATTTGTGCTATCCTTAGGTGTATTTGCGCTATCTTTTGTGCAAAAGCAGTGTCCTTAACTGCACAGGCGCTAAACTATTAACACATGCGCTAACTTGCAATGCATAAGTGCTAAACTTAAGTGCAAAAGCACCGATCTGTATCACAAAAGCGCTATTCTGCCTATTTTTGTTGTTTTCACTATTTTTCCAGTTAGATTTGGATTCTTGAGTTTCGTTTCATTCTAGAGGATTTTTGGGGTTTTTGTAGAGGTTTTCCAGCTACTGTTATTTATCAGTTTGATGCGATTTTATGTTTTCTATGCTGCAACATTCTTGACTTATTTATTGTTGAAGATTTGAGTCTTTTCTTATATTGAGATGTTGCAATGGAAAATGGTATTGTTGTGGAGACAACAAGATGTTATTTCTGTGGAGACAACAAGATGGTATTGCTGTGGAGACAACAAGATGATATTGTTGTGGAGACAACAGAATTGACATGTTTTATTGATGGAATATTTCTTACTTGATATTCTATGGATTTCCACATTGAGGCTCATATTGCTTTTTAATGGATTTAAACCCTTTGCACTCTTTAGCTATGGTCTTCCTTGCATGTTTTATGTGTTGTTGGGCTGCATGATGAAGTTATTGATCTCTTCTTGGAATTTGAATTGGAGCCTCTTTTCTATTGTTGTTTTTCGAGCATGGTAGGGGGAGTGGGCTTTCATGTGATGACCAAAGTCATGAGAGATAGACTTGCATGAGGATTCCTAGTAAGGATGCATGAAGTCTAGACTGCCAGGGCACATGGGGGTTTTCCTTTGTTTTAAACAAGTGATAACATTAATAATGAATTAATTGGAATGGGTAATTAGATCTTATTTAAACAAGATAATTAATAGTTCGAGCCTCATGGCTGATTCCTAGGGAAGATGTTTTAGGATAAGCATGAGAAGGCCGTGAAGACGATAATTCAAATCTCCCTTGATTATCTCATGGGTGGAAATGGTTCCACATGTCTATCGGGGTTATGCCATGAAGAGTTGTGTTTGGCAATATTATGGGGGAGGATAGCATGTGATGACACTCTGCTCCTACATGTGTCCTTTGCTTGAGATGTATTCATGCCTTGATTATTTGTGCGTCTTTGGGAGTTTTCTATTTGTGCTATCTTGTGATTGGTTCTTACTTGAGTGTCCTTGTATTGGTTAGTCCCATTGGTTTTAAGTGTCAACCTAGATGTAGAGTGTGTGTGCAGACCTTATGTCATCTCCTAGCACGGGGGGTGGTTCCTTTGGTTCCACATGGTCGGGTGGTTGGTGCTTTTAAACCATTGGGATGTTCTTATCTTTGGATTCTTCTTGCATGGATGAGGATGCTTCTACACATAGTTCATGGATAATAAGTGTAGCAAGAATGTAAATGATGATGTGATTTATGTAATGGTTGTAAAAGAAATCATGCTTATGAGAAATGATTATGTTGTTCTAGTTATAGTGATAGCTTGTGGTTATTGTATATGATTGTAATGATGAACCTTGAGTTGTATTGTAACACAATTATATTAAATAAAATGGACGCACGAGATGTGGATAAGTATTGTGGTTCAGAATTAAATGATGCATTTTGTATTCTTGATAAGCCAGGTTAAAAGGAAATGGTGTAAATGTTATGATAATGGCATTAGTTTGAAATGATGTCTTTAAGTAATGCTTGACTAGAAGAAATGCTATGCCTTGGTAGGATGTATGAGTATGAGTAATATTGGAAGAAATATTAGGACATGTCTATGAGTTGTGATTAAAGAATTTGAAATTATAGTATCATACTTTGTAGACAGTGATCTGATGGTTGGATTGAAATCCTATAATGCTTGGGATGTAATTGAATGTTCCTTATGAAAATATTGTATGGATGTTCTTAATGAATGAATTACTAATCTTATAAATGGAAATTACTAATAAGTGTATGGGTAGATAGTAAAATGAATGCTTGTCTTTTAGGAAAGGATTATATTATATTGCATGTTATGGTTTAGGATTATATCTCCGTTTGGTGGATGCTATTAGTTGTTATGGAATTAGGATATTGTATCTTAGTTTGTGTTGAGATGAATTCGTGTAGTTACTTAATTTGTAATAAGGTGATTGTTGGTTAATTGATATAGTGTAAGAGATTTTAGGAGTATTAAATGAGCTATGGGTTAAATGTTTAGGAAGACTTTGTGATTATTGCCTTATGTACTTTGGGAATCATGATGAAGTAATAGGCATGTTAGGAGCATTGAATCATAAATGATTATGTGGAAGTTAATCATAAATGGAAATTATGTTAATGAAATGTAAGGGATTAATCTTGGTATGTGAATGGTGATCTTTATAGTCGAAGGTTGGTTAATGGTAATAGGAACATTTGGATTTGGTGTATAAAATGAACCTAAGAGAAAAATAGAAATAGCTATGCGTTGAAAGATAGAATCTCATATTAAATGAAAGATTAAGTAGGTTGCATATCATGAGTGTTAGATATTGCTATGTTGCACCTATGTGTGTATAATGATTAAGATAATGAGGTATTGGTCTAGAAGAAAGAAAAATGCTTATTGCTTATGTAGGTAGATTAAGTAATGGCATTGAGATACCCTAGGGAGTTAGTAATAATGATTTATTGTATTCCACTTGCATAATTGTTTGAATAGCTTGAGAGAATTATTCTATGTTCATAACACTTAAATTTTGTTATGTGCTTGTTGCATTACTTAAGTGATGTCATGTGTTGTATTGTTAAATAAAATAAAAATTAAATTAGCGTGTATTTAGCTATATTTCTTTGGGGTATTTTGGCGGGCATTACATTTCGTCCATCCGAAAGAAGCCCTGGTGTTCCTATTAATCTCTTTTGGCCTAAATAATTTCAATCTCTTCCATCAAGGAGCGATGCTCTTTTTCAATCTTATAAAAAATGGAAGAAAGATATGATCTTATCCTTAAGTCAACCTAGATCCCCAACACTTGACATTCCTATTATTCTTCAAGATAAGGTTCTTCCCCTCACAAACATAACTAATCTCCCTCCTAAGGAAGATCGTCCACCTATACCTATGGATGTGACTTTACCTTCTCTTAAGGAGAAAAACAATATTCTTCCTAAGGTTAGACCTATACCTCCTCCTCATGATGGACTTGGTCTCCTTCCTACACCTAATATTCCTTCTTTCTATGGCGCAATTCCACCTCCTTCCTCTTATCAAGATAAGAGGCCTGCTTCTCCTATTGTTCAACCAAAAATACCTCAACCTAAACCTTCCACTATCAAGGAGAGGAACATTCCTAATTTTTCAAGTGTTCCTCCTCCATCTTAGCCTTCCACTAAGACTCAATGAAATCATTGTGCGAGAGAACATCGACAAAGACGCCGTGTTTGAGCTCGTGAAGTTATCCCTCAAAATACTCAATCTCCTTAGACTCCGAAAATTGACATGATTCCCTTTTCTCCTAAGCAAGATGTTCAACCTACACCTCCAAATCATAAGTTTCACAAAACATGTGATGGTTTTACTCCTATTTGTATTCTTTCTCCTCTTTCTCTAAGCTTTGATGAAGAAATGGGTGAAAATGTTATCCATAATGGCAATACAACTCCTAATGCTTTTGATAGTGAGTATGAGTATGTTGATGTGGACAAGCATTTATCAGATGAGCTTTCACAAACTGTAATCCTAGCTCCTAAAATCAAACAAAGTGACTTACAACACGAGAATAGTCCTTGTTTGGATCTTATGATAGTTCCATCTACTGTGCTCGATGTCGCTCCTCTAGCATGTTGCTCACCTTCCCAAAATAGTGATCAATGAGATCGGGAGGCGGATGTCGTGCTAGATTAGTAATATTAGCACCACAGATCTTTCTCTCTCTCCTTTCTTTCTCTTTTGTGACCATTCTTCTATATGTATCCCTGTTCTTCTATTGTTCCCTTAATGTCTACTTGGGGACGATGCAAAGCATTGAGATCTTTTCTTGGTCTCTTTCATGTTGACTCAAAAGACTCCTCTCTTCCCTTTCTTCTAAGGTAGTGTCATTCTTTGGGGAATGAGGATTATTATATGCACATGCATACATGATACACATGAGTTATCATACAACATACTGATCCCGAGGAAAGTGACACTACCCCATATTTTGTGTTCATTATCCTTGGGTTTATTCCTCGATTGGGGGATAAATCCTTCCGATAATGTGCTCCATCCTTCTCTTCCTCTTGGGTGTATCCTACCTTAAATAAATCACTCCTGATAAGGCACGTGTGATCACTTTAACGTGGGGGCATACACTCCGCTCATATTTTCCTTCTTTGATACTTATAATTACTTAGTGAACTTTGTTTTGCTTTCTAATATTTGGTATCCTTGCTTTCATGACTCATAGTGAAGGGAAATTTGCTACTTGCAGTCATGGTTCTCCCCTTCTCGATCTTCCCTTTTACTTTGTCAATTGAAGTCATAAGATCCTAAGTCCATTGGGGTCTTGGCACATCTTGGCTCCTTGACGTGGTAAAAGTTTTTCAATCTTGTTTCCTTGTACTTTAGTGGCAGTATTGGCGTACACTTATACTCCCGCTAAAGTGGGGGCTAAATGTAGTGTCATAAAATTGTGACCCTAGCAATTTTTGACTGCATTAGGTTCCTCACGCACATGAAATTGAATCCTCTAACTTGATCAGAGACCGAAGATTGCTCAACCGTAAAAAAAAACTTCTTTCTTGGCCTCTACATTAACCCGTCCGCACTTTGTCCCAGAGAAAGGGGTAGGATAGGGGCATGACACCACTGTCCTCCTAGGATAGGGGTGTGGCACCCCTATCCCTGCCCTATTTTGGGGCACGACCCTTCCTAGGGTTTCATTGTTGGTTGTGCATTGGGCTGGAAACTCCCCCGATGTCGGCCTGTGGCGAAAATCAAATCCACTAACATGTATTTAAGGGGAATTCATCCTCTCATTTGTATAAGTTGGATAGGTTGAATTTGGATAGATTCAAGTTACACAAGCGATCAAGCATTGAAGAGCCTTCAAGCATTCTTTTCCAGCATTGTGCATTCTCAAGTCTCCCTTCAAGGCTAGGTGTTGCATTCAAGTCAAGGATTCAACCATTGAAGAGGAGATTGATTCCAACATTCAATTCCACACAAGCATTTCTATCAACATTTCTACCACAACCTCCCTTGAGGTGATTTACAATTTAGTCTTTCATTTACATCTACTTGCAAGTACTTTCTTTCATTACTTGGTTAATTCCAAAACTGGGGTTTGACCTAAAGGCAAACCCCCAATCCCAACCCATTTTCCTCTCTTTTCTGTGTGTAGGTTGCAGGTGTGCAACTGTACTTTTGGATTTGGGCTCAATTTGCAGAGGAAGAAAAATCCAATTCATTTTGCGGATTTTTCGGAGGACCGTGTACGTTCCCGCCACGGTCCAGGGAACTTTTCCTCAAATTCGCAAGGCGACTTCGTCTCGACATATTACTGCTAGATCCAGATGCACAACTTCATCCCATATTCTGATCTCACATTATAATCAGTTCTTTGTCACTTTTGCACTACATAATTCAATCAATTCCTTTCCATTTCAAATAAGGAAGAGGGGATCAACTCATCATTTCCATTTCATTCAGAATTCAATCTTCATCTTTGAAGGTCGAATCTAGTGAATTTTCCTCTCTTCTTCCAAATGTAATTTGGTGAAAAGTGTTTGAAGGGTAATCAATAGTGAAACTCTCATCTCTGTTTGAGGGAAAGGGTTGTTTTCCTCTTGATCTCAGCAATCACCATTTTTGCACATTACAGGAAGAAATGGGTAGGTGGGGGGAATAAACTGGTGTCTCAAGATACAACAAAAAGGTAATTGAAGAAAATGATGGGATTATAGAGATAATAGGGAATAGGATGTGAGATGAAGAATGTAGATGGGACTATTGTGCAATGATATGGAGGGTAATCCTAGTCTTTTTTATTTTATAGAGGGATATCAACACCAGTGGCTATAAGAGCTAAAATGCTATGAATTTCCTCATGCGCAAACGAGACTCTTCAAACAAAAAAGTTATTCAATACTTGCAAGTTCACATATAATGATGATGGCATATATGAGGCATGAGGGAATGATGATACCCTTGTGCACACAAGTTTGTAACAAGACTTGGTGGATATATGCAAAGAAGGATCATCATGCTCATACTAACATGTTCATAGTTATAGAAAACTTGTTGGATCATGAATAGAAAAACTAACAAACACGCCATACAACACAAACCATACCCCATTAGACCTCTGATCAAGATGCACCAAGATATGGAATGATTTAGGTTGCCAAGAATAGGAATAGTTAGAGGAGAACATTAAAAGAAAAACAAGAGATCAACCATGCAAACAATGCTCTTAACCAATAGACATTTCTTGCCAAGAAATAGGACAAATATTTGACGAAAACTACTAAACATGGGAAGGATACATCCCGATGGGCATGATGATGATGATATTGTTGGAATCAGAGATCAATGAGAGGGGGGCGGGTGAATCAGTGATCTACCGTTTTGCAGATTTCCAAACTTAATTTTTAACCACCAAATGCAAGCACTTAAAACTGAAATGCAGAAACATGAAACAAACAACCACAAGATCATAACACCAATATTTTTACGTAGAAACCCAAATGGGAAAAACCACAGTGGGATTTGAACCCACAATATTATTCCACTATGGCTAGTAGCAAAACAATATTACAATATAGGAATGTATAGGCATTTAGGCACACTGCCTAGAGCTCACTGCTCAATTACAATAAACTAGAAGGCTACAACCCTTAGGGAAGTCTCACTGACTTAAAAAGTTGTTATAGTGATGAATTACAGTGTATGAACTCTAAAATAACATCTAATATGCCTGGATGAGTTTCAGTTAAGTACTGAATGCACTGCCTGGATCACTTCTATTGTTCTACTCTGTTCTGCCCTATTCTCTGTCTCAGTCAGCTACCAGATCAAGAATGCACACATGAAACTATGCCAAAATAGATTCTTCACCACCTCTCACTCGCATACAATTGCACCATTCACCAGAGATATCACCCACACGAAACTTATATACCGACAACCACAAAATTGATCATTTATCATGTCGGCATGAAGATGTAACGTGTAGTCACATGTCGGCTTGACTGGATCCAAAAGAATAAATGAGGATCACCAAAATAATATAATGATATATCTAAGTCGGCCCAATCATCCCAAACATGCTTCAATGCACCACAATCACCGGAAAGCTTCTAGACCCAAAACTGCTCTATTCTTCCTGAAATATTGGTTAATCAGCTATCGGTTAACACCCGCTTTCGGATAAGAAGAATCACGACCACCAGATTGAATCTATATGAATATTTGCCATCAATGAGAACCCTAAACCAATAATCAGTCACTGCAAACCACTAGATGAGTGTCAATTGCCAACAATCTCCCCCTTTGGCATTGATGGCAACACTCATGGAAAATGACTAAGTGTTGAGCACTGTACACTGATTCAAAAGAAACAAAAGAATTTCTAAGGCTCCCCCTTAGACAAAGAATTCCATTCTCTAATGTTGTATATTTTTTACCGTTTCTCTCCCCCTTTGACAACAATGCCAAAGATAGGGTGTTGTCCATGTTGGAATTCTACACTCTTATGAGAATAGTTGATGTTGTCATTGATGGTAACCAACTGGCAAAACAATGACAATTGGTTTCTACATGCCCAACATCATAAAATTCATACACCGGCAAACATCGGCACCAATAGGCACTTCACCGGTGTTCGGATTACATCGGCAAAAAGCATACCAACACTCCAACCGACATAGGATAAAGTTTTGTTTATATGAATTGTTTTGTAAATGTAATTATCTTCTGTAAGCCAACATGTTATATTGTAAAAGACTCATATATGTATGAGATCTTATAAGTCATTTTGGCGTGTGTGTTAAGACATTTTATTGTATAAGGTGATATAGTTGACAATGAAGGTTTTGGTTATTGACTAAGCTTAAACCGGTATTGAACCTGGCATTAGAGATGTTATTTCGAGCAGTACATTGTATTGGATTTGATATTCCATTTTGTAGTCAGTGTGATTCTTTATTAAGAAGTGAGCTCTAGGCTGTTGGCCTCCCTGCATGTGCAGGCCCCTTATTGTAAGTAGTATTTATTCATTGACCAGTGAGTAACTATTGTGGGTCACAAATCCCACCGAAGTTTTTCCCACACCAGGTTTCCTCATTAAATATCTTGTGTTATGGTGTGTTTCTATGTTGTCTCTATTATTTCTGCTTACTGCATTAATTCTTATTTACCGGTACACTGTTTTGGGTTGCAAAAGTTATAAATAAGTTTAAATATTCTGCTAACCGGTTAGACACTGATTCACCCCCCCTCTTAGTTTATTTGGGACTATCATTGAATCTAACAATCCAAAACTAAGAATTTGAAAGTATTTGAAGAGGTCGGCATAAACAGTCTTCAAAAATCCTAGGTGAGTATCCCACCCACTCTTCAACTTATCCAAAACTGTGATGAATGCACTAAATACATTAGCATGAATTTCTAACTCCCTTAGATCAGATGACACAGGTTGGGCCATCTCTTTCATACAATCCACCTTATTACTTAACATGGTGTCCAACCGGGTGGCAATCAGGTTCTGGAGTTCACCTACTCTTCTCAAATTTTTTTCCTTGTCTGCTTGGAGGCTTGAGATCTGATCATTTAGAGCTATAATCTGCCCTTCAATACTTCTGGTTAATGTTACATTTGGATCAAAGGATTGTGAAATACTAGAAAGCTTGCCTTGGCAAACACCTATCTGCTTGTCAATATCTATAGTGAATTTAGGCAAAATTAGGCAAGATTTATACAATCTACCGGCTTCTGACAATGAGTCAAAAATAATATGCAATCTCTTATTTAGTCTCACTCTATCATCCTCGATCATCTTTCAAAAATTTTGTATCCTAACATCCTTAAATTTATCCAAAACTTTCTGTGTAGCTGTCTTCTCCAAAGAATCAAAACTTGTATTTACACTATTAATCAATTGTAACAATTTACCAAAGGGTCTGTTATTTGAATCCAACTATACATTTGAAGCCACCTTCTGCAAAACATCTACTAACATCAAAATTAGGCTTTTATCCTCTGATTTTGACTTCACCAGATCTTGACTGGCCTGGGCTTGCATAGTAGCTACAAGCATGAGCTTCTCTATAGGAGACATCTTTCTAAGATTCACAGAACCATCAAGATTAATAGGGATCTGAGGTGGGGTCCCTATAACTGGGAGGAGTGACAATTGTCAGTTTAGCTACTCCTTTACCTTTATCAACCTTAGTAATCTTAGCCCATGCTATCTCAACATCCTTCTTCTCTCCCTCATCCCCTTTATCTATCGCACTGCTGTTGCCACTTGGTGCAGTATCAACCTGTTGGATCTTAGGGGTTGCAGAGCTATCCACCATTGGATGAACATCACCTATATTAGCATCAAGTATAGTTTTACCTTGGTCTTATGGATGATCCTCAGTTTGAGTTTCATTCATCTGAGTTCCAGAAACACTTTTATTCTCTTCCGACTTAGATGGTGTGAATGCATCCTTGTACAGAGGGTCATGCTTGATTATTTTTCTCCATATTTCCTCTGTTTCTTTCCTCACCTCTTCCACATTTCCAATCGTCAATCTATTAATCCTATTTTTTCTTTAGAATTCCTTCTTGTTAGCCTCTTCAATTAGCCTCTTGGCTTCATCATGAGTACTACAGGTACAAACATTTATTAATTCTCTCTCCTTCATCTCCTTGTCAGTCTTACTTGCAGTCATTCTTCTTACATCTATAAGGCTGTACAAGTATTTTGGAATGGTCTTCTCCAATTCAGTTAATGTTTTTCTAAAATTGTGTAAATATAGTACAACTGCTTCTTCAACCTTTCTTTGATCAACTTCATCTAAATTCTCATAATAAGCTCCATTATTCTTTAAATTTCTATCAACTATCATTTCATCTATCAACTAATCTATTGATAGTGGAGGAACAATTGTGTAATTACCTTGTAAGTCACCAGACTCAAGGTCTTTGTGAAGTTGACTTTTGACCTATCTATCTCTTTTGGATCTTCCGGTAGGAGCAGGATCATATTTTTCCTTCTTGCTTTGTTGGGCTCCATCGAACTGCGACTTCCTCACCACTCTCACAAAATCTCTTTTCTTCTTCACCTTCCCTGCTTCCTCCTCAAACTCTATTTCTGAAGACACTGAATATAATGTAACATAAGTTCTTTTAGGCTTCTCCTTCTTCTTCAACACACCTTTCCCAGATGGGCTAGGTTTTGTAGATTGTGTCACTGGAGCAGGAGCAGACTTGGTCTCCTTAGGTTTGACCTTGGAGGGAACCGGATCAACCTTTGGCTTCTTGGTTTCCTCTTTGGCCTCTTTTTGTGCATGAATTTCCCTTTCTTTCTTCACCTCCTCCTAGGTGAAACCCATCTGAATTGCCACCTCCTCAACCATCTTAGTAAATTTCCTCTTTCGGGCAGGTGCAATGAATTGCATGTGCAGGCTAAGGTCTTTCTCCTTGAAAGTTCTAAATCTGCCTTCCTTAGGGTCCACTGATTGACTCAGAAGGTATTGGGCATATGCCTCAAGAGTAAAAAAGTCAACTTCATACCCCATAGGCATGATCCACACTATTCTAGGTTCTAAAACTTCCATCAGACATTGATCTTTGTCTACCATGAAGCATATGGTTTGTTCATACTTCTCCACAATTTCCTTAGAGAACCTCTCTTTGCTTTTCATTGCTTCGTAGAAGGATTTAAAGTATCCCCAGAGAGAAGATATTCTCATTGTTGCATCACTCTCCTCATAATCCTTCTTTGATCTGCATGGCCACCGGTTTGTCATAGGCCCATTGGACCTTTCCTTTTATACTGGGTATCTTGTTCGGGAAGTATAAAGCCAAGCAAATAAGGAGTGTACCATATTTAAATGTGTTCTTTTTATCCTACTTGATCTTCTTCAAATTGTTCAAAAATTCATTCAAGAGGGTTGTGCACTGTTAGAGTAATCTTTTATTAGCTAATAATTATTTATTTAATTATTAGTCTATAATAATCTATGCTTAAGCTAAACTTAGGAATATTATAATTCTTTAGGGTTTTCACCTTTAGGGTTTTGAGTATCCTTTTATAAGGATTCTCTCTTTGTATTTTCATAACAATTGTAATTATTGAATTGCATTCTTGTTGCACAATCAATATGACTCCTCTTTTTTGGATCTCTGAATTTTGGCCTCCATAGCTTTTTTGCATCTCTCCTTCTGTGATAGGTTTGCATGTAGGTGATCTTCGGGAGATGTAGAGTTGATTTTTCCTCAACTCCAATATGGTATCAGAGCATGAAGAACACCACTGAAGCATGAAATAACTGCAAACATCGTCGAAGAGTAACTACTGATCTGAAGAACCTCCACTGAAATATTTCATGCCTTAGTGGTGTTCTTCATGATTTTTTTTGTTCCTATCTTCTGAAACACTCTTCTTTGGAGGCTTCTTAGTCCTTCACCGGAGCACAATAAAGAAGTGGCTAAACAAATCCAAAAACTTTTGGACAATCTAGTTTGATAAGAAAGAGCATCATCCCATGTGTAGTTCCCACTGTTTTGGCACCAAAGAAGGGAGGTACTTGGAGACTTTGCACTGATTCAAGAACCATCAATTGGATTACAATCAGGTATAGGTTTCCTATTCCAAGAATTGAAGATTTGATGGATTGTTTAGGGGGTGCTAAGTATTTCACCAAGATAGACCTCAAGAGTGGCTACCACCAAATTAGAATCAAGGAGGGAGATGAATGGACGACAACATTCAAAACCACATAAGGTCTTTATGAATGGCTTGTTATGCCATTTGGACTCACAAATGCCCCTAGCACATTCACAAGACTCATGAATTAAGTGCACAAGGATTATATTGGTAAATTTTTTTGTTGTTTATCTAGATGACATCTTGATTTTTAGTAAGTTTAAAGAAGAACATCTTAAGCATATAGAGATTGTATTGAAGCAATTATGTGATGATCAACTAACTATCAATTTGGAGAAATGTGAGTTTATGAAACAGGAGTTGGTATATCCTGGGTTTGTAATCTCAAGTGGTGATTTGAAGATGGATACCTCAAAGGTGGAAGCCATAATCAATTGGCCTACACCTAAAACAACAAGTGAAGTGAGGAGTTTTCATGGCTTGTCACAATTTTATAGGAAGTTTATTAGAGGGTTCAGTGAGATATGTACACCTATGCTTGATACAATCAAAGGAGGTGTAAAGACTAAGTTTCAATACACAAAAGAGGAACAAAAAGGATTTGAACTCTTGAAGACAAAGGTGGCTACTCAAATTGTCCTTATTCTTCCAAGCTTTGACAAACTCTTTACCATAGAATGTGATGCAAGCAACATAGTGGTTGGAGCAGTCCTCAGTCAAGACAATAGACCTGTTGCATTATTCAGTGAAAAGCTCAATGAAGCCAAGAAAAGGTATTATTCCTATGATTTGGAGTTATATGCACTTGTTCAATCACTTAGGAAATGGAGGCATTACTTATTACCTAAATAATTTGTGGTTTATACTGATAACGAAGCTCTTAGTTTCTTCAACTCCCAAGAAAAGTTGAATCATAGGTATATAAAATGGGTAGAGTATTTGCAATCTTATACTTTTACCATTAAGCATAAGAAAGGTCAATGTAATAAGGTTGATGATGCATTAAGTAGAAGGTTGATAATAGTTCAAGAAGTGCAGCTCAAAAGCATTGGAGTTGATAGTTTCAAAGGGCTATATCAAGATGATGAAGATTTTGCTGCCATCTACAAGGTTTGCTAAGAATTTAGAAATCATTTTCATAGTGAATATGGAGATTTTACTTTGCAATATGGTCTTTTATTTAAAGGAGGACAACTTTGTGTGCCAAGGGGGTCCATGAGAGAGAACTTGATGCAAGAAAAGCATAATTGTTTCTTAAGTGGTCATTTTGGATTGAATAAGACTTTGGAACTTGTTCAAAGATTCTACTATTGGCCAAAGATGCGAAGGGATATCAGAAATATGTTGTTATTTGTCAAAGGAAAAAGGGAACCTCTTCTAATGTTGACTCTATCAACCATTACCTATTCCAAACCGGCCATGGGAGTGTGTAAGTATGGATTTTGTTGTTGGTTTACCCAAGACCAAATCTGGATTTGATAGTATCTATGTTGTGGTAGATACATTTAGTAAAATGGCCCATTTCATTCCATGTAAGGTGACTCATGATGCTAGTCATATTTCTCATTTATTTTTCAAGGAAGTCATTAGGATTCATGGTTTACCAATCAATATAGTGTCAGATAGAGATACCAAATTTATTTGTCATTTTTGGAAAACTTTATGGCGAAGATTGGGTACTAACTTGTCTTTTAGCTCAGCCTATCATCCCCAAATGGATGGCCAAATAGAGGTGGTAAATAGGACACTTGGGAACCTTCTTAGATGTTTGACAAAGGAGTATGGACAAGCTTGGGATCAGATCATCCATCAAACTGAATTTTCTTACAATGACAGTGTGAATAGATTAACCGGTAATAGTCCTTTTGAAGTAGTTTATGGGTTTCATCCAAGAGGTGTGTTGGAGCTTAGAGACATTGGAAGTTATGGTGCAAAGAAGTGGACATGTTGTTGACATTGCTCAGTCCATGAAGGAGATTCATGAGCAAGTTAGGCCGACTTTACAAGAAAACTCTTAAAGAATCAAGGACAAAGTGGATGAAAAGAGGAAGAATGTAAAATTTGTTGTTGGTGACTTGGTAATGGTTCAATTTAACAAAGAAAGGATTCAAAAAGGTGTCCCTATAAAGCTTCAAATGAAGAGGATTGACCCTTGTAAGGTCTTGGCTAAGTATGGGCAAAATGCCTACAAAATTGATCTACCCGGGGACATAGCTTTGTCTCCTATTTTTAATGTTGAAGACTTGGTGCAGTACAAAGGAACACTTCCAAAGGAATGCAGTAGAGTCTCAGAGGTCTGTTAATCACTTTGAGACCTGCCTTTGCCCCCTCCAACTATGCTACAAGCCGAGAAGGTGTTGGATTCAAGAATCCTCAAACAAACTAGGCATACCGCCTATATGGAGCATTTGGTTAAGTGGCAACATCTTCTAGAATCTGAGGCCACTTGGGTACCTGAAGTAGACTTTCCAAAGTTTGGAATTTCCCTCTCTTTGTTGCCTAAAGGAGTCACTTGACTTCTTTCTCATTGGGGGAGTATGGTGCAGGAGCGCCTAGTTTTATTGATGCATTTTCAAAATTTTGGAGTGAATAATCATGTTTGGGGTCAATGAGTGAATAAAGGACTATTGAAAATTCCAAATGTATGCTTTAAGGTTATTTTTAGTTTTGTTGTCTCTTGTTTTAGCTTATTTGCTCAGTTTTGGCCAATGTGCCTTTGTAAGCCAAAAATGACATTATTTTGCAAAATAGGGTAAAAATCCTTGTAAGGCCTCATAAGGATTTTGAACATGTTGGTTTGATGTTAGGAAACCACCATAGGGGGTTTAGAGTGAGTAAAAAATATGTTTCAAAAATGCATGGTGGAGCAAAAGTGTCATTATTGCTTGACAATTTTTTGGAACTTTTGGAGCAATTTTTGTAAAATGATCAAATCGGTAGTTAAGGAATCGATGGGAGGTTGGTTATGAGTGAACAGGAATATATAATTCTTTTCAAATGCTCTTAAAAGGGTTGGAAGATCCAAAGAGAAAATTTTGAATAACAATTTGAAGCAATTTCCAGATTTTGCATAAAAACTTGTAATTTGCTTATAGCAGTCCATACTAGATAGATTGATCTTGGTATTGTTCTTTCATGGTGGTTTAGTATTCATTGTTGTGGTGCTTTGGAATTGATTTTACTCCTTCATTCTTTAGGTTTAGTGTTGTGTTTGAAAATTTTCTTGTTTGCATTGCTCTCGACCTGAGCAAAGGGATTAAGACCCTAGCAATGGCTCCTACTTGAAATCCCATTGTATTTTCTCAATGGAATTTGGGATTCAAGTCATGGAGCCTATGTATAGTGTGAATATTCATTTTAGTTCCTTGGAAGTTGCATTGGAGCAATTTTCTATCAATCCCTAGGCGAGCTCTGCCATAGCTCGGCTAGGGAATTTGACTGTTATTTGCATTATTGCTTGCAGGGATGAACAAATGGGATTGGGCCAAGTGTTTGGAATGGAAGATAGTTGTCTAGAAGAGTATAAAAGAGATTATGGAGGTGTGAAATGGTGTGGAGATCTACAAACCCTATTGGAGAACACTCTTAAACCTTAAACCCTTAAAAAGAGCCATTTTGGGGCTATACCTGTACAGACGTGTCAGACAATCTAACCTCCTAAATCTCAAAGAATGTCCAAAAGCGTATCCAGATCACTAAAGTTTTTAGGAGGTCTTTTGGAAGTTTTCTAAGTAATTGAGCAAAAACCATGAAGGTAGGGCTAAAAGGGGCTCTTAGGGCTACTAAGCCTAGAAAATAGGAATTTATGAAAGCAATGAAGGAATGAAGGAAAAATAGTCACCAAACCACACGATGGGAGTTGTTACACCATCTCAGAATCCTCCTAGTCCCCTAAAAGTGAAGGTTAAATTTTTTGACTTCTTGATGGTTGGACTTACTCTAGTGAGTTCTAGCCTTGATCTTGAGTAGTTGGAGCAAACTTGTTGATAGAGAGTTTCCCAAAAGAGTTTAGGGGTTGGAATTGATTGAAGAGATGAGTAGGGTGTAAAGAAGCATGGAAGACCACTATGACACCTCCTTCTAACCTAAAAACCAAACTGTAACTCTTTTGTGAGATCCTCCCTATAACGTGCAAACATGCCGACGACTCTTGGGAGACGCAGGAGTGGTGCAGGGGCGGCGGTTGGGCGATGACCGGGCGGAGATAAAGTGCCACCATGCATTGTATACTTGGGATCTTGCAAATCTTGTGCCTTATTATACTCAGTACTTAGGAGCCAGCCTGTTTGCATGATATAAGATTTTTTCAACATCCAGATCCAGAGGTTTGAACTTCTGATTTTGCTTTTTTGATGGGGTTTTTTGTTGTCGAAGCCAAAGGTTCATTTTTGCAATCTGGGAGACACAACTTGAGCATCCGAACTCCATTTTAAAAAACTTTATATCGTTGGAAAGTGTGAGATTTTGCCAAGATCAAGAGCTCAATGAAATGTACAAAATAGAGACACAATATAGGACAAGAATAAACTGTATTCTCATGAATAGAAAATGATCAATAGTTCAATAGTTACAATGAATATGAGCCTGCTTATATAGGCAAGGCTATATGGATATGTGAGCACACAAACATGACATGTGGCTCAATAAGAAACAAGGGTAGGTAGGAAATAGGTGTGGGTAGGTAGGAGAAACAATATGATAGTCCACATGAGGTGGATCACCCACTGAATGTGGAGTGTAACAACAAGATCAACACCATAAAAGGTGGAAATTATCCTACACACACTATCCCAATGTGGCACAAACACCCAAGTGTCTCATACCCAAACTACTATGAAATGCATTTCCTAAGTAAACTTAAGTAAAGTGTAATAATATCCGTGATGAATAATTATTTACACCAACAAAAAGATTGTTCTATGTTCTTTCCATTTATATGAGTTTACTTTCCAGATTCTGCTCTAGGTATATTTTATTCAGTTTTTTTTCTTTTAAACACTCTGGTGAATATCTTTGATGTTTCAAGTCCTCAGATCTCTTTGTTTGAGTAGGATGTCTCGTATTTCTCTATTCTTTCTATTTCTAGTCTTCTATCTCTTCTGATCATTGTAGCATTTTATTTATGCAAACACACTGAGATAAAGTGCCATCATGCATTGTATAATTGGGATCTTGCACATATTGTGCCTTACTGTACATGCACTACTTATAAAGTGCCATGGGGGGGTTGATGTTTGCCTTTGTTTTCCATCTACCTTTGTCACGTGAGTGTTCCTTCCATGACATTAGCCTCATGATGTGTGTCAAGTGAGTGTTCCTTCCACAACACTATGTACTTTCTCTGCACCTTCGATGTTCTTGGTTCTTCGTCATGCAGTTCTTGTTGGTCATTCTTTTTAGTGTACCTGTTCCTCTCCCTTTTCAACATTATGGGGAGGTTTGTCCTATTGCTCTAATGCTTCCTTGTTTTGATTGATCATCTCTTCAAGCTTTGGTGTTTCATGCCATCTGTATCTTCGAGTTCAGTTGTTTGCCTTTGTTTGCCATCTGATTCAAGTAGTGTCATTTGAGGGAACTCATGCAGATTACAGTCTTCTCTACCTGGTCATGTTCTATTTTAGTGGAGGTTCTTCAGATCGGTAGTTACTCTTCGATAGCGTTTGCAGCTATTTCATGCTTCAGTGGTGTTCTTCATGCTCTTTTTTTTGTTCCTATCTTTTGGAACACTCTTGTTTGGAGGCTTCTTAGTCCTTCGCTTGAGCTTTCATCTCTTCTTGAAGAGGAGTTTTGTTCCCACAGGGTTTTCTCCCTTTTCTCCACTTTACAAATATTTTATTGTACTTGGGTGTCTCATCAGGCCTAGTTGTCGGGACCCATTGTTACTATCATGCATTTTTTACATGCTTTTTTAGTCCTTAGTTGTTTTCTAGGTACTCCCTAAGTTCATCTTAAGGGGGGATGTTGGAGTTATATTTTATTAGGTAATAATTATTTATGTAATTATTAGTCTATTATACTCCATGATTAAGCTAAACTTAGGAACACTCTACAACTCCAGAAGAAGAGATTTTGTTGTACTTGGGTACCTCATCAGGCCTAGTTGTCGGGACCCATTGTTGCTTTCATGCATTTTTCATGCTTTTTTAGTCCTTAGTTGTTTTTTAGCTACTCCCTAAGTTCATCTTAAGAGGGGGTGTTAGAGTTATCTTTTATTAGCTAATAATTATTTATTTAATTATTAGTCTATTATACTCTATGCTTAAGCTAAACTTAGGAATCTTATAATTCTTTAGGGTTTCGAGTATCCTTTTATAAGGATTCTCTCTTTGTATTTTTCATAAAAACTGTAATTATTGAATTGCATTCTTGTTACACAATCAATATGACTCCTCTTTTCTGGATCTCTGAATTTTGGCCTCCATAGATTTTTTGCTTATGTCCTTCTATGACAGGTTTGCATGCAGGTGATCTTTGGGAGTGATAGATTTGATTTTTCCTCAACTCCAATATGGTATCAGAGCTCCAAATCTGGATGCCCCTGTTCTCTTCATGAGAGTTTTTGGGCCTTGTTCTTCAGATCTGTGTATTTGTGCAGTTGTTTTTTTCCATTTATGGGGGTAGCTGATTTTTTGGTACATTTTGGTGCCAAAAGGACCTCACAGTTGGATTCAAGAGGACATTTCCATGAATTTTGATTTAAAATTTGATATATTTTAGTGTCAGGTGTTCTAGAGGAAATTTTTTTTAGGCCCCAGGCCGTACGACATCATGCACGCAGAACGAGATTTTTTTTTTTTTTTGGCATTTTAATGGCTTACCCAGGTCGAATTTCCAAAAAAAGATTTTTTTTTTTGAAACCCCTTTCCTCAAAAAGGTGTCCTTTTGTTTTAAAAACAAAAACAAAAACAAAAGTTTTTTTTGGGGGGGTCGGCGACCTGTGCAGGTTCGTACGACCTGTAGCAGGTCGTGGTCCCTCCCACTGCCTACACGGCCCCCCGTGACAGTGGCCCCTCCATTCGGCTCCGTGACCTCTGCCTGGATCTGCCTCCCATCGATGGCCACGCTCCTGCCGATCGCTTGCCGCTCCCACCGCCTGCCCGCCGCCTGTTAGGTCCCGCCGACCGCTGCCCCTGCACCACTCCTGCGTCGCCCAGGAGCCGCCAACCTGTTTCTGGCTCCCTCCTTTTATTTCTGGCGATCAAGATTTTTTGACGGGCACCAGATTTCTTTCCGGCAAGTTTTTCAAGGCAAATTGTTTTTTTGGTGGTGATGGCCATACGGCCGTCAAATTTATGCTCGCAAACCGATGACGTCAGCACTGTGTAGGCAACCTTCATGCCTCTTTTGGGCCAATTCGGAGCACCTTTAGTCGTTTGGCCATATCTTGGGCATACAGAGGCATTTTTGACAAATATTATATCATCAAAAATCTCTTTTCGAGCCCTATCCAGATATGAAGGTTTGATCTTTTGATCTTTCCTTTTTGATAGTGTTGTTTGCTGTCAAAGCCAAAGGTTTGTTTTTGCACTCCGGGAGACATAACTTGAGCATTCAAACTCCATTTTTCAAAAACTTTATATCCTTAGAAAGCTTGTTCTGTGTTCTTTCCATTCATATGAGTTTTCTTTCTAGATTCTTCTCCAGGTACATTTTATTCAATTTTTTCTTTTCAGCACTCTAGTGAATATCTTGGATGTTTCAGGTCCTGGTATCTCTTTCTTTGAGTAGGATGTCTTGTCTTTGGTTGTTCTTTTTTATTTCCAGTCTTCTTTCTCTTATGATCATTGTAGCATTTTATTTATGCAAACACACTGAGATAAAGTGCCATCATGCATTGTATACTTGGGATCTTGCGCATCTTGTGCCTTATTGTACATGCACTACTTATAAAGTTCCATTGGGGGCTTAATGTTTGCCTTTTGTTTTCCATCTACCTTTATCAAGTGAATATTCTTTCCATGACATTAGCCTCATGATGTGTGTCAAGTGAGTGTTCCTTCCATGACACTATGTACTTTCTCTGTACCTTCAATGTTCTTGGTTCTTCGTCATGCAATTCTTGTTGGCCATTCTTTTAAGTGTACCTATCCCTCTCCCTTTTCAACATTATGGGGAGGCTCGTCCTGTTGGTTCTAATGCTTCCTTGGTTTGATTGATCATCTCTTCAGGCTTTGGTGTTTCATGCCATCTGTATCTTCAAGTTCAGTTGTTTGCCTTTGTTTGCCATCTGATTCGAGTAGTGTCATTTGAGGGAACTCATGAAGATTACAGTCTTCTCTACCTGGTCATGTTCTATTTTAGTGGAGGTTCTTCAAATCAACAATTACTCTTTGAAAGTGTTTGCAGCTATTTCATGGTTCAGTGGTGTTCTTCTTGCTGTTTTTTTTGTTCCTATCTTCTGAAACACTCTTGTTTGGAGGCTTCTTAGTCCTTCACTTGAGATTTCATCTCTTCTTGGAGAGGTGTTTTGTTCCCACAGAGTTTTCTCCTTTTTCTCTACTTTACAAAGATTTTATTGTAGTTGGGTACCTGATCAGGCCTAGTTGTCGAGACCCATTGTTGTTTTCCTGAATTTTTTACATGCTTTTTTTAGTCCTTAGTTGGTTTTTAGCTACTCCCTAAGTTCATCTAAAGGGGGGGTGTTAGAGTAATCTTTTATTAGCCAATAATTATTTATTTCATTATTAGTCTATTATACTCTATGCTTAATCTAAACTTAAGAATCTTATAATTCTTTAGGGTTTTCACCTTTAGGGTTTCGAGTATCCTTTTATAAGGATTCTCTCTTTGTATTTTTATTAACAAACTATAATTATTGAATTGAATTCTTGTTGCACAATCAATATGACTCCTCTTTTCTGGATCTATGAATTCTGGCCTTCATAGCTTTTTTGCTTCTTTCCTTCTGTGATAGGTTTGCATGCAAGTGATCTTTGGGAGTTGTAGAGTTGATTTTTCCTTAACTCCAATATGCATGAATCATACCTTTTGTCTTTCTTCAACATCTGATATGTAGAGTAAATAGCAGTACCAAAGACAAAGTTTTACCCATTTGACTGGTAAACTTTGTAGCCGACTACCATCGATGCAAATTTCACATCATTCTCTAGAATGTCGTTTATGGTCATTGATCTGCTATCAAATTTGGAGCCAGTGGTATCTATCACCGTGTCATTTGACACTTTCCTCAAGCTGGGCACCTCACTGGTTTCAGCTAAGTCTTTCACAGTTTGAATGGCCTGCTTGGTGATTTTTGGTGGCCTATCAAGCCGAATGAACTCATCACGAACATGACTAAGAATATACCAGATCCACTTTGATTCATCAAACAAGGGAAAGTGAATGAACTACGAGAAACCCTTGTCCCGAAGCACCTTTTACTCAGGTTTGAGATTGCCCAAACCATCAGCCAAATGTTTGTTGTAAAGATCTAGCATGTCTGCATTTCCAAGTTCCTTGAGATCATAGTGAATATAAGCCCTGATATCTTCATTATGGAGCACATTGTAGGGCATCGATGAAAATGCACCTTCCAGATTATCCTCAACCAACTAAAAAGGGTGTTTCTTGAAAATAGGTCGAGACATGTCCTTAATCTCAACCATCAATGGGGTAGCAACACTAGAAGCTGAAGCCATGTTGAATGGTAGGGTTTGTGAAAATAGAAAGCCTGAATAGATAAATACCTTGCTTCACAACCGAGTGATGAAATTCACTTTGGAGTCACTAAAATTGCTATAGAAATCGCCAAATTGCTTCGCTCTCTTCTCTACTCTATTCGCTTGATCGCATTGTGACGAATGAAACTTTGAAATGCACTTTTATCCTCAAAAACCTAATTTTCCACTGTAATAAATGCAACAATTAGTTATCATGATTTCCACAAAGCTGCATACCGAAGCATCAAATCTTCTCAGAAACTTCTAGATAACATCTGCACATATGATTTAAGCCTTCTGCAACCTTCTGGAATCGATTGTAGACCACCGAAGAGGGGGTTCTTAGAATCTGCATGAAAAAGATCCCTCTAAGGCATAAAGTCCTAGTTGCTGGATGAAGATCCTACACTGGATTCGGGTGCAGACCCATTTTCTTCTTTAGATTCATGTTTTCTAACCCACATCTTCTCATGCTTCTCCTTGATCTCTTCTACTTTCGCTTTTCCCTTCTCATCCAATTTACTCTTGTCTACCAGAGCACTCTTCTTACTTCTGCAATTTTTTGCAATGTGACCGGTTTTGTTGCATACATGACAAGCAACATTATTCTGCATAGGTCTGAAGTTCATCTGATTTTGTCTTGTCCCGCACTGATTAGAGATATGTCCAAACATCCCACAAGCATAATATCTTTTGTTTTGAAAGCTATTCATTACTACTCTACACATATTTGAATTGTGCCCAAAGTTATTGCATATGAAACACTGGCCGATAAATGTAGGAACATTATTCATGTTGTTCATTCCATTATTCATCCTACTTCTACATTGATTCACCATATGACCAAACTTATTGCAAGTAAAACATGTACCATTGAATTTGTGAGCATTAGGTTGTCTTACCGGAGGATTCTTTCTCTTCTTTTGATCAGGTTTTACATTGCCTTGTCCAGATCCAGAGGATTCACCTTTCTCAAATCCAAGACCTTCCATGTCCTTTCCATGTCTCTGACTTTCTAGCATCTCATCAAGACTTGCTGAGCTAGCTTTGAATTTGTCTTTGTATTCATTGGAAATAGCAAGTTCATCCCTTAAGGTAGTAATTTGTCTTTCAAGTTCTTGACGATTATTCCTTGATTGTGTCAACTCAAGCTTCAATTGATCATTCTCATGGGTAATCCTAAAGCATTCATCAACTCTTTCCTTCAATGATTGTGCCAGATTCTCTTCATTATTCTTTCAATCCTCAATCTCCTTAGTCAGCCTCATCACAATGGATTGCATCTCATTCTTCAAAGCAAAATTCTCTCTCTCAAGCTTGTTAACTTCCTCAACTTTATCCTAGTATTCCATGATTTGATCTTCTTTCTCCTTCAACTTGTCCATCAATTCTTTCATCTTATCTCTTGAAGTGTTTACTTGATCCTTCAAGTCATTAAGGAAATCATCAGTAGAATTGAGGTTCTTCTTCAAGGTACAAATCTCATTCCTATCTGCATCAAGATCCCCAAGTGCCACACTGAGTTGTCTTTGAAAACTAGAATCCATTGAATCAATCTCCCAGACCTTCCTCAAGTGGTTAAGCTTCCTTAGAGGTACTAGGCTCTGATACCAATTGTTGGAATCATGGATTAATGAGAGGGGGGTGAATCAATGATCTACCGATTTAAAGATTTTCAAACTTAATTTTGAACCACCAGATACAAACAGTTAAAACTAAAATATAGAAACATGAAACAAATAACCACAAGATCACAACACCGTTATTTTTACGTAGAAACCCAAATGGGAAAAATCACGGTGGGATTTGAACCCACAATATTATTCCACTATGGCCAGTAGCAAAACAATATTAAAAAATGGTAATACACAGGCATTCAGGCACACTTCCTAGAGCTCACTGCTCAATTACAATAACCCGGAAGGCTAAAACCCTCAAGGAAGTCTCACTGACTTACAAAGTTGTTACAATGATGAATTAAAATGTATGAACTCTGAAATAGCATCTAATATTCCTGGATGAGTTTTGGTTAAGTACTAAATGTACTGATTGGATCACTTCTGTTGTTTTGCTCTATTCTGCCCTGTTCTTTGTCTCAGTTAGGTATCAGATCAAGAATGCACACGTGAAACTACACCAAAATGGATATTCGATCACCTCTCACTCGCATACAATTGTACCATTCACCAGAAAGATCACCCACACAAAACTTATATATCGACAACCACAAAATAGATCATTTATCATATTAGCTTGAAGGTGTAACGTGTAGTCACATTTCAGTTTGACCAGATCCAAAAGAATAAATGTGGATCATCAAAATGATAATATAGTGATGTGTCTAAGTCATCCCAATCATCCCAAACACACTTAAATGTACCACAATCACCAAAAAGCTTCCAGACCCAAAACTTCTCTATTCTTCCTAAAATATCGGTTAAAACCCGCTTCTAGATAAGAAGAATCATGACCACCAAATCAAATCTCTATGAAGAGTTGCCATCAATGACAACCTGTTGGTTAACAAATTTTCCTTTCCTTTAATATTTTTTTTAATGCTGACTCATGCATACCCTTGATTAAAATCAAATGATCCAACAATTGGGTGAACTGGGTTTCGGGTTACCCTCTGCATAAGAGTGCAATTCCTCGTAAGATATTCAATGAATTTTTATGCAAATAACTAAAAAAGAAACACATTTTTTACCAGAAAGCAAGAAAGGCTTTCACATTCATTTGTCAACACAATAAGAATGCTACAAGATAATTATGAATAAATGTAAAGCTCACAAACTTAAAATTTGAACATTTCATTTCAATGTAAAACTTATTTCATCAAGCATACTCAATGTAGCATAAATGTTGATCGATACTCGCTCATGCCTCACAAGACAATGGGGATCAAAATCATTTAAACAACAATGTACCACTAATTTTATTAAACAATGAATTCACAAACTTATGAAGAACTGATAATGAAGTAAAATATTTTGTACACAAGCATACATCCCAACAGAGATTGCTCTATCATTCAAACGCACAGATTTAAAGACCATACAAAATATATCATTCCATTCATATATCAAATGTCTACACTGAAATTCAAACAAAATTAAGTTTGATAATTCAAATCAAAGTTTTTTCAGACCCTCAATAAAGCTTGCTTAATTACATTTATAGCCTCCAGGCTAATAGTTCTTTTGAAAATAACCCCAAATTCTTAAACTCTACCCTAGAGTTAAAAGAAACTGTTTGCTTCAAAATGGATAAAACTTAAATGAACAAAGGCCACAAATAGGATGATAGCTCATCCACAAATTGATTAGGACTCCAACGTCATAGAAGAAGCTGCTGATTTGTCTTGTTTTGTCGTGGTACCACGTACATTTCGCCACTCCAAATGTGTTGTTGAAAACTTAAGGATAACTTGATAGTGCGGGAGTCCAATGTGTAGAATGTGCTGCTTCCAAACTTCTTTGTCCATGTTCACCTACATAACTTTAATTTTATGCGCTTCCAAGTGATCGAAGCAGACTGCTAACATTGATTCTATCCTTGCCACTTTGGAGAAGTCATCTATAGTTAGAGACTTTGTCTCTTTAACAAGCTGTACCCTTTCTTTAAAGGTTTTGACCATATTGCCACTGGTTCAATCATCTGCCCATCCTCCTTCAAGAGTTGTATATTGATGCATTTTAGATCTTTCTACATCGTATCAATAAGTTATTTTAATCCTTTTAGTAACTTGACAAATTCTTCATGACCCTGTTTAATGATAGAGTTCCTCCATTCAACATTCTTTCTTGATACATACAACACGATGTCATCCAGGTTATCCACCGGCTTCTGAGTAAGAAATTTCATGATGCCAAATTTTTGTACATCATTCTTCTGCGCCAAGACTGCTACCCATTTAGTTCTTTCTTTGTCCCATGCAGTAGCTTCCAATTCTAGCTCTCTACTCATAGTTATAGCATTATCATATACCTTGAATAGGTTAGCAATGTAGTCCATACCCTGCTGCACTATGGAATCAAGCCACTCATCAACAACTTCAGCTACCATGCGGCTTCTCTGGACCTGATCTAATAGCTTTTGATTCATTGGTGATTTGGGGTCAAAAGATAATGTCATTTGTGATAGAGGCTAAGGATTCGGATGATGTATGACATTAATATATTCTTCCATCTGGGTAACAACTTGTTTCAACTCCCATTTGTCCTTCTCATCTTTCCAGGTCGTGGATATCATTTTTATTAGTAGAGGATTCTAAATGTTTGGCATCCACAACCCTTGAAGCAACTCCCAGGTCGATTTTCTCAACAATAAAATCATTCTCAGTGGCTTTTTCTGGATCTCTATCTGAGATAGGCTTAGCTACTTCCGCTACCCAGTGGTTTGTTTCATCATCAACTTCTATCACTGCCTTTGTTTTAAGCTTATTGGGTTTGGACATTTTCCCAAGGCACTTACTTACCATATCCTCCATGGGAATAGTAATAGGAACAATACTGCGTTTCTTCCCATTTGAAGCTCCAAGCCATCGAGAAGTACTGGAAGTTTCTTTGGGCGGAGGTGTTTGATCATCAGGTGGGTTGACAATAGTCATAGTGCTCATCGGATTTGGATCTTCTTCAGGTTCTTTTTTTCCATCCTCATCTTGCACTGAAGGGTTATTTAACACTTGTTGATCCATAATCACTTGGGTTTCTTTGCTTGAATCCAAGTCCACAACAATTTGATCTGCCACAGGTTCCCTAGTTTTCTTTTTGCTCCTTGAACGGGTGATTCAAACTGCTAAAGAACTTAATGGGGATCTCTTTGATCTTCTGGTTTGAACCTCTCCAATTTTAAGCCTTGTGGCACCTGCAACATCAATAATTTTGTTAGAGGAGGAAGTGGGAATCTGTGTTGTAGCAAGTGGACCAACTGTTAATTCATTAGGAGTGATAATCAACTCCTTTCTAAATTTGTGGTCTCTTAACCACTTCTCCATTCTTCTTATGACATTGAAGCACTTGGCTTGAATATTTTATTCTTCTCTCCTATCCCAGTCAATTTTAGCGACAGGTTTCCCTTGAACCATTTCATTGAATTCAGGATCCAATACATCTTCCCCTTCCTCTTCTTGTATTCCAAACACATTAAAGGACAACCTCATTGTAGCAATCTATTGCAGAGTGAATCTTTACCATAATCTCCTCCTCACTTCAAAATCATCACAATAATTTTCCTAGTAATCTTCTAATTGAGGTTCATGGAAGAAATGGTCATCAACATTTAGATGTTCTATAACATATCCCCTGCTATCAAACTTATATCTGGCAATGTAGGGCTGCCAATTCATTTTCTTGAACTCTAATTCTAGGTTCAAGACATCAGAAACAAATTTACACCTATAGTATCCAAGTTCAATTGGGAAGGCAACCCCAAATTTACCCTTCACCCCTAAACTTTTTTCAATGTGAGTTACCTGTCTGCAAACTTCAATAAGCACATAACTATCAAAGGCATATCTGGGAAATTTGAATGGTTCATCTTCAAATCCCCCCACTCTAATGTAAGTAAACCTGGGAAACTGGATAAAGTAGCTTCCATATATACTGACCAGCTCCATGGACTCAGCTAACATTCTTTTATTTATGTCTCCCTCCAACTCAAAGGCAAGCCTTCATGCAAAAACATCATTCCATCTTGTGAAATTTTCTGCATGTCTCTGTTGTTGTAGGTATGGGTAATAATCATAAACCTTCATGCCGTTCACCCAAGGCTCATTATACAACGCTTGCCATTATTTGGTACAAGACAATATATAAAATAGATATGAGAACATGTAAAAACTAGACATTCCAACAAAGTTACTCAAACCCTCATGGAGCCTTTCAGCAATAACCTGCACCCAGTCAAGATATTTCTCGCCAGCTAACAACACCTGAATATAAAAGTACATCCAATCTTCCCAATAGAAAGCATGTGAATTTCCTGAGTCTATTCAACAATATTACAATATCCTGCACCTCCGTGATGATATGCTCTCTTGTAAGAGGCTTGGATAGCCGGGACCCCCCTTTCTGAACCTTTAGAAGCCAGTTCCTTGCAATGACACTTTTATATATGATTTTCTTCTTAGAGAAAAATGCATATGAGGTACCAATTGATCAATCTTCATACGAATATTTATGAGGGATTCCAATTGCAACCATCACCATTTCTCTGTTAATTTCTACTAACAGTTCACCAGTGCGAGTCCTAATGCACTTGCTATCAGCATCATATCTGTTCATACATGCTATCACTAATTCTCAACAAGGAGAAGCAGTTGGGAAAGCAACAACTTCAATCAAACCACTTCTAGCTATTATTTCCATCATCGAGTTATCCCTAGGGTTTCTAGCTCTTTCTAAGAAATCTCCTAAGTCAGCTTGGGCCAAAGAAGTGTCACCCAGTTCTGGAAGTATACTAACTAGGCATGATGTGCGACCAAGTTTTGAAAGAGTCGGCCTCATAATGGTTGCTTTTACATTCATAAAAGAGTTCCTAGAAAGAACAAAATTCTATTCCAAAATATAGAATTTTCCTACACTGACTTTCTTAGCTAGTAACATAGCGAAGAGGAAATTATCAAAACTCACCTGTTACCACCATCAAATCTGTGAAACCCTCGGAAGTATGGAGTTGAAATTAACTTCAACGTCTTTCGCTCCTCCAACAAAACAACTACCACTTTCACATTTTTGAGAATTCACATGTTAATAAGCAGAAAGACCGAGTAACACCTACACATGCCTCATAATGATTCATCTGAACATGTGAGATAACCAATGATTTGATGGGAACTTGACAACTTTCTTAATTACACATCAACTCTGCACAAACGGCTTGAGTTTTCATGATTTCTTTCCAAAATTATAATTTTAAAATATAAGATGCCCAAAATATTCCTTTTTCCTTGCCACCTTTTGTGTTATTAATGTCCTCGGGGCCAACTTGAAATGAACCTTTGAACTTTGAACCATCTCACAAGAAGTTCAATGGTTCAAGTTTAATCCTGAGAAAACAAAAGAACTCTCAACTTGCGGCTCAACAAAACACTGGGAATGAGTGAAGACTTTTAACAAACATAAAGGAAGACTTTGAACCTTGAACCGCTATAGAAATGGTTCTCAAGTTCAAGTTCAAGACCAACTTAACACATTCACGCTTGCTCGCTTAACAACATAACAAAGTTGCGACCCACACAAAGGGACCGGTTGAACTTTGAACCTTGAACCAATACGTAGGTTCAACCGACGGGTTCATTGAGGCAGAAAAGGTGAAATATAAAGGAACAAAGGTACATGAATAAAGATGGATCAAACCAAATGAGGGAAACAAAAATTAAATATACATTATTTTTTTCAAGACAAATAATGGGGTAACACAACCCTAAACCAATAATCAGTCACCGAAAACTACCAGATGAGTGTTAATTGACAACATATAAGACAAATGGTAAAGATATGTTGAGTTGGTTGTTGAGAAATGTAAGAAAAGAGAGCTCAAGTTGTATTTTATGAAGTACATGGAGCTAATAGGTGTTTGTATCATGCATGAGTCTAGTGCTCATGTTAATGGGAAGCTCAATGTGATGGGATGAATTGCAAATATTATCGGTATCACAAGGTAGGCTGTTGGTGAGATACATGATTGCATTGCATCATTTGGCAATTAGTTTTAGGTTCAGATTCATTTCTAGGTTGTGATCATTAAACCGACGAACTGATTCACGAGCTTTCTTCACAAAAATTGAATGAAATTTTAAAACTACTTGCCATATAGATGACAATTGAGTAAGGTAGGCTAGACCATCTTAGCATGTTGCAGAAAATGTTAGCATTATGAAGTGGTGGCTTGCAATCAAATCCGAATGCATGTGATATGCTAAGTTCCAATCTCGATGTACAATGTGGATCCTTATTCACGAGTAAGGGTAGCTTCATTAGTAAGGGAGGGTGGGGGAGATTGAAGGCAAAGCAGAAAGGGCTGCAATCCATGAACTCTTGCACAAGTGGTAGATAAATATTTGTGACTCAAGACTCATGATAGACGAGAAGAAATGACAACTGCATAAGGATAAAATGGCGAATGGGAAAAAATGGATTCATTATAGATGATGGATCTGACTAGCTACACAAAGTGCATGTAAATAGGTTTTCACTAATGGATGAATTTATTTTTCTATACTATTGTTGTCTTTTTTTTTCATTTTTTTTCATTTTTGATATTTTGAAAAAAAATGGGATATCCCAAGAGTTAAGCATAGAACCACTTAAGATGGATGATGTTAAAGGGCTCATCCAAAGGTTCACCTTCTAATGTTGCAAGTTGATATGCCATGGACTCATACTTGGCAATGATACTATAAGTTCCTAACTAATTTGGCTCAAACGTTCCTTTCTTGTCATGATCCTAAAGATTCCTCTAGTTCTCTTTGAGCACTAGGTCACCAACCTCAAATTCATGATTTCTAACTTTCTTGTTATACTGAAGATGAAGGAAATTTTGGTATGCATGAAGATGATTTAAAAAATTGAGGCATCATTCATCTAGTAACTAAAGCTCCTAAAGATAAGTAACCCTATATTCCTCATCAAGGAGGATGTATTGCAATGAAACCCTTAATGAGGAAATCTTGATCTCAATTGGCAAGACTCCTTCAGAACCAAAGATAAGGGAGTATGGAGTGGCACCAGTAGGTGTGTATATGCCGATACGGTAGGCCCAAAGTGTAGGATTGATTTGTAGATGCTAATCAAAACCAACTTCGTTGACTATTTTCTTGAGGATTTTGATAATGGTCTTATTAGAAGCCTTGGCTTGATCATTACCTTGTGGGTAATAAGGAGTGGAAAAGAAATGTTGGATGTCGATTTTTTGGCAAAGCTCTTTTACATCTTGATTTTTAAAGGGGTGACCATTATCAGTAATAATGGCACGTGGGATACCATAGCAACATATGAGATAATTCAAGATAAACTTCATGATTTTCTTACCAGTGGTGTAGGTGAGGGGAATGGCCTCAACCCATTTGGTAAAATATTTAGTAGTAGTAATAATGAATTTATGACCATTAGAGGAGGTGGGATGGGTTTTTCTAATGAGATCAAGCCCCCATTGCAAAAAGGGCCAAGGGGTAATGATAGGTTGCAATTCTTGCGAAAGTGTGTGAATTAAGTCACCATGTTATTGACAAGGCAAGCATTTCTTTACAAAGTAGTAGGCCTCATATTCCATTGTAGGCTAGTAATAACCTGTGCGTAGGAGCTTCTTAGCCAAAGTAAAGTTGTTTGAGTGCACTCCACATATACCTTTGTGTAACTCACGAAGTGCTTGTTCAACTTCTTCCTTGTCTAAACATCACAAGAGGGTTTCATTAAAATGCCTTCGATATAGGGTATCTCTAAGAATGGTGTAACGGGATGAGTGACAGATGAAGAATTGTTGTCAGGTTTTAGTGAGATTAGGTAGTATGATGATGTTACAAAGGTATGAGTAGATATCATGATACCAAGGGGAATCATGATCAACAATTACACATATCATGTCAGATTTGGTCACCTCATATGTTGGAATAAGAAGATTCTCAATCAATAATTCACACTTATGACTATTGTTAGGCATCTGCAGGAGAGAGCCAATTGTAGCCATAGCATCAACAACTTTGTTGTTTTCTCGAGAAATTTTCTCAAACTGAATAGAAGTAAAATGTTGCTTGAAATCTTCCACCATGCAATGATAAGAAAACAACTTATCATCCTTGGTTTGATATACATCATTGATTTGTCTAACGACTAGTTGTGAATCGCTATACACACACAGATAAGTGATTTTCCATTGGATAGCAAGGCAGAGACTTGTGATGAGGGGCCAGGGCTTCGTATTCAACAATGTTGTTTGTACACAGAAAGGCTATTTTATACAACTTAGTAGATTGTGTGATGCTCAAGATGGCATCATTCAGAAATTTTGTGATCAAGGGATAGTCTCCTTGTAAAGGGGACTCAACCAATTGATCAGTAATAACCTATCCTTTGATAGATTTGCGATCCACATACTCAATGGCAAACTCACTTAAGATCATGACCCACTTAATAATTTATCCTGTAACAACGAATTTTGAAAGGAGGTACTTGAGGGGATCAATTTTTGCAATGAGCCTAGTCTTGTGATTAAGCATGTTATGGTGGATCTTCTGAGTATTGAAAATACACTTTAAGATATGCTCGTTTAATTGGTGTATAATTAAGCTCATAACCTACTAGTGTGAAACTAGTGTAGTATATTGCATGCTCTTTTCCTCAATCATCAACTTGTGCTAGTAATGCCCCCAGTGCCACTATCGTAGTAGAGATATGGTTGTCTCAGAATAGGAGGCATTAGAATAGGTGGAGAAGATAGGTATTCCTTAAGATTATCAAATGCATTTTGACACAAACAATCCCACTAAAATATAGTATCTTTGTAAAGTAGATGAGTGAACGATTGACACTTATCCGCAAGTTGGGCAATGGATTTGCAAATAGATTGGAGTTTCCTTGGAGACTGTGAAGTTGTTTGAGATTCTTCGGAGGTGGCATATCTATGATAGCCTTCACCTTAGCTAGATCTACTTCAACTCCTCTTCTGGATACAATAAAACCCAAGAGTTTTCCTTAAGTAACTCCAAAGACACATTTCTTAGGATTAATCCACAACTTGTACATTTCCAGTCTTTTAAAAATCTTAGTCAGGGCAGCAATGTGTCCTTCTCAGGTCTTTGATTTGCCTAAAATATCATCTACATAGTCTTCCATGATACTATGAAGTAAATCATGAAAGATAGCTACCATAGCTCATTGATAGGTAGCTCCTACATTCTTTAACCCAAAGGACATGGCTTGATAGCAAAAGGTTCCCCATGGAGTGGTAAAAGTTGTCTTATGTTGATCTTTAGTAGAAATTTTGATCTAATTATATCCTGAGAAACCATCCATTAAGGAAAGAATCTTGTTCCTAGTTGTTAGATCCACTATGATGTCGATGTTGGGTAAGGGGAAATCATCTTTAGGACATGCTTTATTGAGAACCTTGAAGTATATGCATATATGTATGCCCCTAGTGGGTTTTCCAATTGGTACTATATTTGAAACCCATTCTAGATAATCAATAGGTCGAATAAAGCCTACATACAACATTTTTTGTATCTTTGCTTTGACTAAAAGAGCAATTTGAGGATTTATTTTCTCAATTTTTGATTGACAGGCTTCACATTAGGATGCATCACAAGATGATGCACTACTAAATCTGGATCCAACCCTAGAATATCAACGTATGACCAAGCAAATTTGACTTGTGTATCCTTGATAAAAGTTACTACTTCTTACTTTTCTTGATCTGTTAGAGATTTGGCAATGAATGTATTCTTCAGATTTTCTTTTTTCCCTAGATTCATTGTCTCAATTTCTTCAATCAATAATGATGACCTCTCGTGCAATAGGGGAACTATGGTAGGAAAGTCAATTCCCTCATCATCTAGCGCTCGATCCAAGTTTTCACTAGTGGATATGTCCTTTGTTTTTACTTTTTAATTGTCTGATAGTGCCTCATTGAGGTTTTCACTAGGGGAATTTGGATTTTTATTTTCGTTTTTATGACTAAGGGAGTTGATTTGACTACCAAAGTATGCCTCCCCATTAAGTTGGGTGCCATGAACAGTTGTGTGATTTTTAAGGTTGTGCATATTTAAAAGTTCCAAGAGGGCACTAACATCAACATAGATGTCAAGGGGAGGTGGTCCTTGTTAGTCCCAATCAATGAGTTTGGGTACACAAGTGGAAGACCAATTAAAGTGGAGGGAGTGATAGTGCATACATGGGCTTCATTAAAAATTTCATCAAGGTATTTGAAAGGCAGTTCATCAAATTCCTCTTCATTTGGGTTGTTGACATCGAAAGGAGCTACAGGGGCAACTTTGAGAGTTAAATTAGCTTTTAAGAAGTAACTTAATCCTATTTTATGTTTGTAGGAGATTGGCACAAAAGTTTCTTTCCTTACTTTCTCTTTAGGTCCTATGTCATGTCCTTGATAGCCTAGTTTTTAACAATGGCAGATGCTTTTTGATACATATCTTTTGGAATATTTGTGAGTTCATCATCTTCTTCTTGGTTGAGTCATGAAGTGACATTTGTCTCAAGATTTTCTTCATCAAGAAGGCCCCACTACTGGAATATAGTCTTCTTGCATTGAATAGTGGGCCTTTTCTAAATTTCAATTTCCTTAGGCCTACCATAGGACTTAAGAGAGGTAGGGAGATGTCCCACATAAAGTGTATTCTTAAGGATGTATTCTCCACACACATTATCAATGATTTTTATCTTGATCTCAGGTTGTGTGGAAGTGGAGGCGATGTTGGAGGTGTCGGTTGATGGTGGTGAAGCGAGAGTGTTGAGAGGATACTGGTAAAGGTGTTTTTCTTCAAGAATTTTGCAATATTAAAAGGGTTGCGGATCAATAAGAATCATGATTTTTCTACCATTATATGGGAATTTGAGGCATTGGTGGTAAGTGGAGGAAATGTATTGAATGGAATGAATCCATGGTCAGCCAAGGAGGGTGTTATATGGGAGATCAAGATCCAAAACCTAACGTGTTGTTTCTACCATTGTGGGGCCCACTTGAAGTGGTAATGTGATTGTTCCTTTAGAGACCCTTCCAACATCATCATATGCTTTAATTGTGATTTTTCCTTTTGAATCAATAATGTCCTCAGGGTATCCCAATTGTTTTATTAATTTTTATACACAAATTTAGATCGAATCCACCGTCTATAAGGACCCTTAATGTTTATGTATAATAAATTCAATATGGAGGGGTTTATTATGAGATGGATCAGCGGATGGGACATCTTTAGAGTTAAAGACAAGGTGATGTTGGGCAGTGATATATCCTATCAAATCTTGGAATTGTGAAGTATTGATGTTATTGGGGACATGTGACTCAAGCAATTTTTTTTAAGGATTTCTTTATGGATGAGTGATGATTTAAGAAGCTCAAGGATGGAAATTTGTGCAGAATTTTTGCTGAGAAGGTCAAGGATATTGTAACGAGATGTGGATGGAGCATTAGAGGATGATGGTGGAGGAGGAGGATCCCCTTGCATAGTGACTATTTTGTGGCGAGTGGTAGCATTGCAATCAGTGGGGGTAGTAGATGTTGCTTGAAGGACGAATCTCCTCCTTTGGGGTACATGAGGATTATTGGCTCCTTTGATGGTGATGGTGTTAACATTGTCATCAGCTGTTTCTATATGACCAACAAGGGAGTCATAGAATGATGTGGTGTTTGTATAATCATAGGAAAAGGTGTGAGATGATGAAGTTTTTCCCTTATCATGTTTTAGAAAGGGGTCTTGATAATTTTGAGCTTTTCATTAGACGTATTCGGTTTAGCCCCTACTACTTCAAATTCACCTCTATCAATAAGGTCTTGAATATAGTTGTTTAATTTCATGCATTTTTTAGTATCATAATGTTTTATATGGTGGTATTCACAATATTTGTTGTCATTATACCTTGTAGGCTTGGGTTGATTTTCATCACAAGGTCATGTAATAGGATATTATACCATATTGGCCTTAGAAAGTTGTTGAAAAACAACATCAATAGGTTGAGTGAGAGATGTGTACTCATGCTTTCTTTGTTTTCTTGGCCGTGGGGGTGGTTTACGATTGATGGAAATAGTGGTGTCAAGTTTGGTTTGCTTTTGGTGAGATGGAGGATTGCAAGGTGGATTGGAAGGTATTTGAATGGTTTGCATATGTTATACATCAGTCACACCATCATTCACCATGTTTTAATTTTTAGCCCAAAACTTAGGCTTTTCATTGGAGGAAGCACCATGAGATTCCTTGATATGTTTGATGACACCTTGCTCAATTAATGTGTGCTCTAAGGCCAAGCCTTTCTTAGTGACTTCCTCCTAATCTTCAAGGCAATACACACAAAAATGAAAATACATCTCAGACACAAGATTGCGGATAAACATTTCTACTTCATGTGCTTTAGGGATATCCCAAGGACATCGCTTGACAAGATGGCACCATTGTTGTGAGAAATTGG